>NC_133652.1:83864107-84164107 GCF_009905375.1 Apium graveolens
ATCAAATCCTGATATGTCCTAAATGCTGTTCAAAATATTAAATTGGGAATTTGTGATGTAATTTATTATATGCATGATAAATTAAGTAAATTTATTTGCTAAATGTGCATGTATGAATATTATATCATTGTCATAATTGCAAATCAGACTAGGGAGACGCGCCTTCATAAGAGATCTTTTGGTTAAATCATTAAGTTAACTCTATACTTACTAATCAATCAGTCTCCTAGTCCCTTGATATTCCCTCAATTATTTAAACTGTCATTCCTATTCAGTTCAATCATCTCTTCCAACACACAAAACACTCTTTTCACTTTCATTTCTCATATTTCTTCTTCTCTATCACAAACATGGTTCTTTACAACATGTTCTTGAACTATGAAAACTTCAATGTGGAATTCAGTTGTGAAGACTGGAAGCAGGAATGGCATATCACTGCCATTTCCAATGAAGTATGGAAATCGGTTCCAAAGGAGATTCTGACAGATCTCCTGCTCTTTGAGATGGATTTTCATCTCCATCTTGATCATCTGGAGGAAGAAAGACGAGAAGTTCTTCGTCAGCAAGAACAGATCATTCGTCGTGCTGTGCTCTTCGTGGAGAGTAGGAGGAACTAATAAAAATCATCATGTTCTTCTATCTAGTTTAGGATTTTCTTATAATCATCTTTTGCATGTAATCGAAAATTTCATGAAATGTACTTGTTTGATCTTTTAATGAAATTCCTTTTGTTTACAAGATTTAGTCTATGTTCTTGGTTGTGTATGCATGTGAGTGTTTTTAGTGTATCCTGTTAATCTCTGCATCACACTATTAACATCCATTCTTTAATGATTCTTGAGATTAAAATTGTGGTCTTCTGATAAGCTTGAGTGTTTTTGACAAACACTGATGAATTTAAATCGTCAAATCTTGACGATGTCAAATCCTGACAGATAAGAGGTACCAAATACTGATGACAGGTCAGCTTATTTTAATTTAGAATATTATTGATAAATGATTTTTGAATTATTTACTGCTGAAAAAGTGATTGTCTTATTAATTATTGTTTAAAAGTGGATAAATTGTTGAACAAAGTCACACAACAATTTACTACAAGAGAAGTGCATTCTTTGTTGTTGATTCTGCACATTACTCCACTTTCCACTCCAATTTTTCAGTAATTATCCTCTATCAGAAGTCTAATTCACCAAAGCTTCCTTCTCCAAGTGTGTTACATCAAATTATGCTTTGCAAACTTATACTTGCACCGGAACCTCCGTGACACATATTATCATACACACACCCTCATTATTCACATCTAACGAACATCTTTCCTCAACACCTACAAACGTCATGTCATCTTCTGAGCTTTCACCTTTTTCAGTCAAACCACAATTATTCATGGCAACACTTTTGGAACCAACAACTACTTGGATCCACTTACACATCAGCAGTTTCCTCAATCTTTTCATGATATACATGATTTCTTACTCCAATGTCCAATTGTATATGCTTTCACAAATCCTACTAAGGTATCATACAGGGCTGTAATGCAGGTATGGGATACAGCTCTAGTTAATGCAATAAATATTGGTTTCTCTTTTGAATTTAAGGGACACGGGTATGAGGTTGATGCTGAAGTTCTTGTTCAAGCACTAAGATTGCTTGACTGTAATGGTGCTCCTGACAATTATACAACTGAGCAGCTATTTGATATGCTCAGATCTCTGAACTAGAAAGGTGACATCACAACAATTAGGAAATTGACAAGAACAAAATTAAAGAGAGAATGGAATTTCTTCTTTGATTGCATCAGAAGATGTTTCTTGAATAAGATGATAAATTTTGATGCTCTTCCTTCCACTTCTCTGAAAATTGGGTATTCTCTTCTCCATTCTGGTAATTTTGACTATGGTAACATAATTCTTCAATTCATAATTGCTAGGAGAACAGATGCATCAGGTGTAATATGGTATACTAGATTTCTTCAACTGATTTTAAATTTTCTATGCCCTAATGTTGAATTTGATAATGATGAATTGTTTCCTGTATTTCAAATTTCTGAGAAGGCTATTACAGATCATATCGAAAGAGATGAAAAGAATAAGTTTTCAGGACTTCCCTTCCTGCCTCAGGAGGTCAGGTAATTTATATTAAGAAATATACCTACTCCTTCACAAGTGCCTATAAATCCTGATGTTGGAACCTCTGTTCAACTTCCTGATGCTGTGGAACAAGACACTACCCATCTTGGTTTTAACCCAAGCATTCCTTCTACCAAACATAACTCCACTCCAGCTCCTAAATTAGCCTCCTACGATGTCTCCCAAAAGACATCAGTTGTACTAAAGAAAAGGCTGGTTAAGAAATATGTTCAATCTAAACAGAGAGCTCAACAGGCCTCACTGAGTGAGAGTGGGAAGAACGAAGAATGCTTTCCAGTTCGAAAAAGAACGTTGATCATGCAAGATGATTATAACTCTGATGATCAGATGCCCATTGGGCCAAGAATGAAGACAAAGAAATTAACAGTAGCAATTCCTGAAGACTCTGTTGACACAACTGGAACTAAAGAGCCAACTACTGATGCTAGTGCTCTGATAAAAAAGGTTCCAATGAACAAAGAAACTGCTGATCCCAAGCACACTGCCACGAGTATGCAGAAAAGAAAAGCCGAATATGTGGTTGGATACATCAGAAAGAAGAAAAAGAATCAGTCCTCTACTATGGATGTCAGTCCACAAGAACCTAAGTCTCAAAGGGACTTAGCAACTGAGGAACATCCAGTCCCACAAGAACCATTTTCTCAAAGGGAAGATGCAGACAAAGAGGTTGTACAGATAATTGTTGTTTTTGCTCACGGTGATCTTCTTGCTGATTCTGAACAACTGTTGCAAGAAAAGAAGGCTTATCAGGATATATTGTCAAAGGTGGATGTGGTTATTAATGATCTTATGTATGAGGAGAGTACACAAGAAACTTCACCAATGATTGCTGAAGCAGCTCATATTTCTCCGGCCCCACAAGAACCATCAGTTCAAAGTACTGATGCTGGTCTAGTGCATTCTCCTAACAAATCAAATCCTGATACTACAATAAATCCTGATGCTGACCAACTTTCAATTCAAGCAACTCCTACTGATGATTCATTGCTGCTAGCTAGTTTGTCAAAGCATCCTGATGCATTGTTTGTTCCTCCACTGTCATCACTACCACTTGAGGACACACCTTCAGGTACTGCTTATTTTCCTCTGTTGTTCTTAATATTTGTATGATTATAAATAGTCTCTTATTTGAGGTTACCTATATTTATATGACTAGCATACTACTCCTCTCAGCCCTCTCTTATTTCTTTGTAAAATGTGTGATTATGCCTTTCTATGAGACTGTGTGAAAATACTATGTGAGAAAATCAAATTCGGAGTGGCAATCTCCTGTACTAGCAAAATGAGAGGTAGTTTTTGAGAAAAGAATTTTATAAGTTTTTTCTTTGCTTATAAACTTTCTTCTGTGAGAAAAATATTACTCTTCAAAGTAATATATTGTGTGAGAAGTGATGAGATCACTTGAAAAGATAAGAGAGATTTAGGTGTTACATTATTTTCTATTTCAGGATCTCATCAGAAACAGATAATTATTGCTAAGGATCCTCAAAGAGGCAAATCAATTCTACCAAGCTCTGCAAATTCTTCTGAAGGTCTGTCTTGCTCTGATTCTGATCAAGACAGTGATCCTGATGATCCTGATGATCCTGACACAGCTCAGCTGAAGACCACTATTAATGCATCTAATAAGTCCAATGTTGGTTCTTCTTCACATTTCAATGTTGATCCCTCTTATTACAATGCTGATGTTGAGCATTTTCGAAAGGCTGAATGGGATTTTGCATGGAGAGATGCACATACTTCTATCTCCTCAGCTGTTGGTATGCAACATGTTCACAGAGCATATGATGGCCTTCAAAACCCTGATCTTAAATTGAATCTCAAGGCTTCTACCATCTCTGTAAAAGGAATTCTCTCTGAGCTTACTGCTATGAAAACATCTCATTCTACTTTACAGAACAAGATTGATGCTTTTATGAGCAATCCACTTACCTCAGCTGAACTCATAAGTATAAAAATGGCTGTTAAAGTTGTGGTTCAATCTCAACAAAGCATGGATACTCGATTCTCTTCCTTGGAAGATAAAGTATCTTCGATGGCTGATAAACTGGATGTTATGTTTTCTCTTCTTTCAAATCCTGATGCCAAAGAGGGGGAGAAAATAGCTGTCACAAAATGTACACCTGACTCTATTCAGTTGAAAGATAAAGATACTGATGATGATGGTGATAAGAATCCAGTTGCTAATGTTCAAATTGCTCCTGTTACTCGACAACCTTAATATTCTAGGAAAGTCTACTGGTGCTCATGAAGTTAAGCACACGACTAATGTTGATGCTCCTGAAACTGGTGATGTTACAATCTCTAACATAGCAGATGCTAAAAGATTATTCTTTCCTTACAGACACAAGGAAACAGGTGAAGAGATGTTCTGTACTACAAGGATAATAGGTTTGAGCAAAAGAATGCCAGAAGTGCTCTTGGGTTGATAACTGAAGAATTTTCTGAACTAACAACTAAAGAAGCAGTTATGCAACAGAAGGAGTTATTGGCTCAAATTGAAGCTGAATCAAATACCTCTAAAGGAAGAGGAAAAAGAGGTAGAAGAACTACAAGAGCCAGAGGAAGAAAAGGAAGAGGAAGAATTTCTAATTCAAATCGAGGATCCTCAATTGATTCTGCATTTCTGAATGTTCTATTCAGAGAAGGTTTTGTTCCTATGCAAGGAAATGATGTAAAAGAAGAAGCTGAGGATACTGAAGAATTGATTGTCCCCAGAAAGATGAAATCAACCGCTGACATTGCTCAAGTTGATGTAACTAATGCAAACGTGTCTCTTGAAGCAGACACAAATCCCGAGAAAAAGGCAGATCCTGATGTTGTGAATCTAAAAGTTAAATTTGATACTGATGAGAAGGTTATCAAAGTATTGGATGAATCAATTCTTAATATAACAGTTGTTTCTCATAATTCAGAGGTTAATGAACAAGAAATAACTGACAGAATGAGAGCTGATCAAGCATGTAATGTCTATGTGCAGAGAATTCTAAATTCAAGGAGAGAGCTATGGCAGAAATCAAAAGGGAAGATTCATGATTTATCTACGGGGTATGCTCCTCTCAGCAAGAAGGATAAAAGACGGAAAGATATCTATTCATTTAGTTATCCTAGAGGATTCAAGCATATTGAATTTGTGTCAACAGGACTTAGAGATTCTATTTCAGAATAAGAGGATATAGATAAGTCCATCAAGAAACCGCCTTGGAACATAATGAAAAGCTAAAGCTTATCAAAACTCATACTAGAGGAGGTATTGGTCATTCTCGAATGGAGACTCTGAGATCTAATTTACTTGACACAGATACTCTGACTGACAATCTTGGTGAGCAAATTACTCCTTCACATCTCGAGAAAGTTGAAGCTATAAAGATTGTATATAGAAAGATAAATGATAATGATGTCAGAGAAGAGATTCTGTACTTCTTGAGAGATGGTAAAGTAAAAAGCTTTACATTGCAGCAATTCTTGATGAAGACTGTGACAGAGTTAAAATATATTCACTATCTTCTTAGAGTTAAGGACAATATCACAAGAAACTGGTCTTCTATGATACTTGAGCGTATCAGAAGAAGAGTTATAAGAAAAGAAGACAAATACAATGGTGAGTATGTTCCTATGTACAAAACTTACACTGGTCAAGAAATGAAGATGGAAAAGGGAGTTGCGGTTCTGAAAGTTTTTCTCAACAATCCTCAGTTATCTTTCAGTCCTGATCATGAAGATGTCAACTTAAGCTTTATGTTAATTGGTGATCTTGAAATAACTAAAATTTTGATTTCTAAATTAAGATCAACCATTTATCAGCTTGGGGAAGATACTGAAGAGAAGAAAGAGTTGAAGAAAAAGCTTGTCAAAGTCCTTCAAGACAAGGTGGAAGAAAGGTTAAACAAATTTCTGGAAACAACTGTCAGTTATCTTAGGATACTGAAGTAAACCTTATTCCTTGTACATTTTGTAAATTGGTTTTGGCATCATTGAGAATGGAATTTATGCTTCATTACATTAAGCATAAATTTGGGGAGATTGTTACGTGCTGATTCTCAATGATCAGGAGAAGCTCAGGATCTGGTTGTCTTGGATGTCATCAGGATTTGATATGCCATCAGGATTTGATGCTCATCAGTATCTGCAAAAACATCAGTATTTGAAGAGAGTCTGTTGTGAAGATTAAGTCTGTTCCTTATTTTGGGGGATGGATATTTGTTCGTTTTGAGTGATAGGACTTTGTATATTCAGTTAGAGATATGTATCATTTTCTGTTAATAATTGATAATGCATATCCTAGACTGATTTGTAGCAGCTATGTATTATATAAACACATTTTAGGTCATCACATAGTGATTAACTTGAGCATTGTACGACCTAGCAGCTCTCAAGAACATCAGTATTTCTTGAGAGAGTTTGTAACAGTTTTTATCAGAAATATAAAGAACTATTAAATTTCTATACTTGTTTGAAATATTTATACAATTTTATCCAACCCCCTTAAACAATTGTATCTTTACTGGGCAACAAGACTCTAGAAGGTGCAGTAAGAGCATACCCAATATCACTTTGAGCTAAAAAATCTTGAATCATTCAAAAATCTCCAGGAATAACAGTTTCATACAAAGGAGCTTTAAAGTTTGTAGCAGGAAAAGTTTGTGATTAAACGCATACTTAACATCAGAGAAAGTGGAGACGAGGCCATTTGAAAAATTAGGGTTTTGGTGAAAAAGCTTGAGTTCAAAAATTTGTAGAGAGAGAAAGAGAGATGAAAATGAGCAGTTTGTGTATATTGTGTGTATAATATGAATGTGAATAGTTTATCAGGTATTGATGGTACCAGTAAAAGATAATAAGACAGTAATACACATGGAATATTTTGATTGGATGGAATTATTAGTGGCCCAGATAATGTGTAATTCGAGTTAATCATGCACGACTTTTAAGGAGCATATATGTGCCTAATAACTAGCAATCAAACTGCCACAATTAACCAAAATACAAACAGCTCTATATTATGCACAAAAATAATTCTCAAATATACTCAATTAAATCAAGTATTAATTAGAAAAATAATTGAACTAAATCATCAAATACTCACAGTCAGTATCAGGATTTGATTACATCATCAGGATTTGATACATCAGGAATTGACATACCTTGTCAGAATTTGACGCGTCAGGAATTGACATACCTTGTTAGGAACTGACTTAGTGTGTCAGGATTTGACTTACAGTCAGGATCTAACAAATCATTTCTTTTCATAGCTGATCATTCCAAACTCATGGAATAACTTTCCAAAGGTTTCTTCTGGTAATAGCTTGGTGAAGATATCAGTTACTTGTTGATTAGTTGGAACAAAGTGAAGCTCAATTGTTCCTTTCATGACATGCTCCCTGATAAAATGATATCTGATACTGATATATTTTATGAGTGAGTATTATACTGGATTACCTGTCATAGCAATTGCACTTTAATTATCACAGTATATAGGAATTTTTGAGTAAGACAATTCATAGTCCAATAGCTGATTTCTCATCCAAATAATCTGAGCACAACAACTGCCAGCTGTAATATATTCAGCTTCAACTGTAGATATAGATATGCATTTCTGTTTTTTGTTTTTCCAAATAACCAACCTACCACCCAAATACTGACAGCCACTTGAGGTACTCTTCCTGTCAATTTTGCATCCCGGCAAAATTTGCATCAAAATAGCCAACTAGATTAAAATATGATTCTCTTGTATACCAAAAACCAAGAAATTGAGTCCCCTTTAAATATCTCAGAATTCTTTTCACAGGAACCAAATGAGGTTCCCTATGCTTGGTGTGAAATCTTACACACAAACAGGTTACATACATAATATATGGTCTACTAGCAGTTAGATAGCGTAATGAACCAATCATACCTTTATAGGCAGTCATATCAATTTCTTTACCTTGGCCAGGATCTAGCTTTATAGCAGTGGCCATTGGAGTTGCAGCAATTGTACTTTCCTGCATATTGAATCTAGTCAATAGATTTTTTGTGTACTTAGACTGATTAATGAAAATTCTTTCATCGATTTGTGTAACTTGTAATCCAAGAAAGTAACTCAACTCTCCAATCATACTCATTTGATACCTTGAATTCATAATATTAGAAAATATCGTGCACATCTTGTTGTTAGTAGATCCAAAAATAATGTCATCAACATAAATTTGCACCAAAAGCGGATCACTGCCCTTATTTATGTAAAATAAGGTTTTATCAATAGTACCTCTTTTGAAATCACTTTCAATCCGAAATTTGGAAAGTGTTTCATACCAGGCCCTTGGTGCTTGTTTGAGTCCATATAAAGCTTTGTCAAGTTTGTACACATGATCAAGAAATATTGGATTAATGAAGCTAGATGGTTGCTCAGCCTACACTTTTTCTTCTAACTCTCCAGTCAGAAAAGCACTCTTGACATCCATCTGAAAGACCTTGAATTTCTGGTGTGCATTATATGCCAAGAAAATCCCGATAGCCTCTAGTCTTGCCATAGAAGGAAATGTTTCATCATAGTCAATGCCCTCTTATTGTGAATAGCCCTTTGCAACAAGTCTAGCTTTATTCCTGATTATGGCGTCATCTGAATCTGTCTTGTTCCTAAAAACCCATTGTGTGCCAACTACTGATTTGTTCTTTGGATTTTGAACCAGTTTCCATACTTCATTCCTTTTAAACTCATTTAATTCCTCCTGCATTGCTTAAATCCAATAATCATCCTTGAGTACATCCTCTACTTTCTTTGGTTCCTCCTTTGAAAGAAAGTTATGATAGAGGCATTCATGTTCAGTTGCACTCCTAGTTTGAACACCAACATCAAGATCACCGATGATAAGATCAGGTGTGATCTTTTGTCTATTTTACAACTTTTGGCAATTGAGTCCTATTTTCCGATGCTCCCCCTGCATTGGATGCATCATTTTCATTTGAAGTTCCCCCTGTATCAGTACTGTCAGTTCCTGATTGAGAAGAGATTCTATTTGAGGACTGTTCACCAAATTGATCTTAATGCTAAGTTAAATGATCACTTCCTGATGAGCAATCAGTTGTTGTACTTGAAGAATTTCCAGTTGATCATGTGTTTCCTGATTCATCAGTGTCATCAGGATTTAATTCACTAGAGTTGTGACTGCCTTGTGGTTGCTCCCTCTCAATATTTGTATCGACAATAATCAACTCTAGATCAGGATCAGTATCATCATCAGGATCTAACTCAGTGTCAGGATTTAACTTATCATCAGGATTTGATAAGTCATCAGGATTTGCATCAATTCCTGACTTGAGCTTTTTATTGGCAAATACAAGTTCTTCATGAGTGTCTTCTTCATATCCAGGAATCTTCTTATCATCAAAAGAGACATGAATTGATTTAATAATTTTTCTAGTCCTCATATTAAAAAGTTTAAAGGCTTTTGAAGCAAGATATCCAACAAAAATACCCTCATCGGCTTTTCTGTCAAAATTTCCAAGTATTTCAGGATGTATTCTAAGAACAAAACACTTGCATCCAAAGATGTGAAGATGCTTCAATCTTGGATTCTTTTCCTTGATCATTTGATAAGGAGTTAGTCCATGTATGTTGATCAGAGTCGGGTTCTGAGTATAACAGGCAATGTTGACAGCTTCAGACTAAAAGTATGTTGGTAGATTAACTTTCACAAGCATAGTTCTCCCATCTTCAATCAATGTTCTATTCTTCCTTTCCAAAACTCCATTTTGTTGAGGTTTGGCCAGAGCTGAAAATTGTTAAAAAAGCCCATTGTATCTGCATAACTCATCCATCTTGCTATTCCTGAACTCAGTCCCATTGTCACTTCTCAGAATTTGTACTTTGTGCCATTTTCAATCAGTCTCAAATGATCCAAAAGAACATTTGTTATTTCATCCTTACTCTGCAAGAAAAATACCCATATAAATATAGTATATTCATCATCAACAACTAGAGTGTACCTTTTCTTGTTGATTGACATGACATTCACAGGGCCAAAGAGATCTAGATGCAGCAATTGATATGGATTTTTTATGGATGATTCTGACTTGCTTTTAAATGAGGTCCTTCTTTGTTTGGCTTGTTGACATGCATCATACAAACCATCAGGGGAGTAAAACATGTTTGGTAGACCTCTCACCAAATCTTTCTTCACCAGTTCAGTAAGATTATTGAAGTTAAGGTGAGAAAGCTTCTTGTGCCAGTTCCAACTTTCATCTACTGATGCTTTGCTTATCAAACAAGTTTCAGGTCCATCGGTATTTGCATGAATTTTGGCTTCATAAATGCTTCCATGCCTGTATCCTTTGAAAACAACTTTCTTTGTGACTTTATGAACAACCTCACAGTGAGTATCATAAAACACAACATAGAATCCTCTGTCAGTAATTTGACTGATGCTCAACAGATTGTGCTTCAGTCCCTCTACTAGAGCTACATTTGAAATGATGACATTTCCGATGATTATATTGCCATATCCCAGTATTTTTCCTACATTTCCATCACCATAGGAAACCATTGGGCCATCCTTCTCCTCATAGTGTGACAACATGGATTTATTTTCAGTCATATGTGCTCAACATCCACTATCCCCTACAAGCACGGTCTTTTTATTTCCCTATAATCAGAAATATCGAAATCAGTTAGCATTATTAAGAACTCGCACTTGTTGGGTCCTTTTAGACATCTTATGTTTTTTTGCAGCAGAAGACTTCCTGTCGGGAATTGACCCATCAAGATTTGACCCATTAGGAATTGCTCCATCAGGATTTGTCCTGACAGTTTTAACTCTATAAGATGTATGCACATTCAATTTAGCAGTTCTATTTGAAATATCAATTTTATTGAATTTTGATAAAGGATCATAATTGTTGTGATACAAGCTATGATAATCTTTACGTGTGTAAATAGAATGCCAAATGCTACCACAGTGAAAACAAGGGTTCTGTGGTTTGTAAAATATTGATCTACCGCTAATATCAGACTCAAGAATCTTAGTGGCTTTCTTTTTAATCTTCCTGTAATTAATATCAATATGATTAGTATTTCCACAGTTAAAACATGCTTTTCTAGGAGCATGGGGAATATATTTATAATTGTTGGCCTTGTTTATTCCCTATTTCCCATTTCTACCTCTTTTAGCACTAGATTTGTGAGCCCTAGCAGTCACTTCACAAATTTTCTTATCAAGTTGATTCTTAGAGAGAAGACCTATATTCTTATCTTTCTTCTCTTTCACTCTAAATTCAACTTTCTTCTTAGTAGGAACTTTAGAGGTAGACCCTACTTCATAAACTAACTTAATGCCTTTTTCATCAGTACTAACAAATGTAACAGAAGTAATGTTGGTTATAATTTTATTTTTATTTTTATCAGTGTATTTATACTATCCCAAACACTCTTTCCAGTTTCTGTCATTTATGAAGTTATGAACCTTTTTACCTGAAGACATCCAGATTTTAAACACTTCCCTTTCTTTCTCTAGTACTTCCTTTATCATGGCATATTTAATGTGCATCTGAGGTTTATTGTGTGTGGCCTTTCTACATGCTTTTTCAGTTTCATGAATACATACAAGCTCAGCTTCTAAGTTTCTTTACTTAAGTTTCTTACTTTCAGCAATTAGACTGTCATTTTCAATAGACTTATTATTAAAGTTAGCAGGCAGAGAATATAGAATAGTTTTCAATTCAGACATGTTATCAGTATCAATAGGGAAAACAACTGAAGGTACCGTATCAGTTCCTAACACATCATCTCCATGAATTGCCATGAGTGTATAACATTCTTCATCATTGTCAGTTCCTAATGAGTCGATCCAGTCTTTGTTGGAGTCTGATGTGAACAAAGCCTTTCCAGTTGACTTGGGGAACTCAGTAGCTAGATGTCCCCTTTCATTGCAGTTGTAACAAGTCACCTTGGATTTGTTAAACTTCCTTCCATTGGTGTACTGTCCTTCATTCTTTCTGAATTTGCCTTTGCTATCTCCAGAGTAATTTTTGTTAAAACTACCTTTCCTTTGTGATTTTGCAAACCTCATCCTTCTAAAGCCTTTGACCAGCATTGCATCCATTTGAACAACTTGAGGATCATCTAAATCAATCTCAGAATCCTCATCAGTTTTTGGGGTTAATTATCAGCTAGGTCACTTACTCTGTCCAAATGTATCAAGTGAATCACCGATAAAAAAACGGACTCAAATGAGTCACCCATTTGAAAATTTGTATAAAAAACATCACTATGTCGTTAGTCGAAATTTTTAAAAGTAATATATATCGAGTTTCGCACATTTTTTATGAATGATATTACATCCAAATGAAAGATTCTGAGTTCTAGTATTTTAAATAATATTTTTAGTTTTTTAAAAATTTGTCTACTATTTATTTTTAATTAAATCAAATAAAACAATCAAAAATTAAAATGTAAGTTTAAACAATCAAATATCATCATTTATGTACCGTTTTGCGTAAAGTGTGGAGCGACCTACACGTTTACAATGATTTTCCTTGTACGCGGCTTTAGGGTCGTTTAAAAACTTCCCCCCCTTTTTATTTTCTCACTTTCTCCCTATTTTTGGGGATTTTCTGGTATTTTTTCAGGAATTTTCCCTTTTTCCCGGGATTTTTCCAAATTTTCTGTAATTTTCCACAAATACTTTTAATTTTTCAGCCCTTTTTCGACCAGGATCCTAGTCGAAATTTCGACCTGGATCCTAGTCGAATTTTGGGCCAGCTTTGCAATCCTGGTCGAAGGACTTCGACTAGGATCCACGACCTGGATTTCGACCAGGATCCTAGTCGAACCTTCGACCTGGATCTAGGTCAAAAATTTGCCCTTGTTTTGATTCCTGGTCGTATGGTTTCGACTAGGATTCACGACCTGGATTTCGACCAGGATCCTAGTCGAACCTTCGACCTAGATCTAGTTCGAAAATTCTGTGCTTATTTGCTTCCTGGTCGATAGATTTCAACTAGGATTCACGACCTGGGCTTCGACCAGGTTCCTAGTCGATTCTTCGACCTGGATTTAAGTCTAGGTTTCTGTACCCCATACTTGAAAATATTTTATGCTTGATTTGACCTCGATCCTGGTCTTGTTTCAACCTCAATCCAGTTCAATTATACCCGTAATTTTCGGGTATCTGTTCGAAAGATTTCGAGCAGAATTCACGACTTGAAATTCGACCTGAATCCTGGTCTTTTATACCCGTTATTTTCGGGTGTCTGTTTGAAAGATTTCGAGCAGAATTCACGACTTGAAATTCGACATAAATCTTGGTCTTTTTGGGCTTCCTTCTAATCCAATTTGGATTAGGCTTCTGTTTGGGCCTAATCTTCTTTTTGGGCCTTATATCTTTTAGGCTTCGATTTGGGCTTTGCATTTTTCCAAATCCTAATTGGATTTGGGCCTTCTGTCTTCCAAATCTTAATTGGATATGGGCTTTTTAACTCCTATTGGGCCTCTTATTAATCTGGGCCTTAATATATTCAAAAACTCTTAGTGGGCCTCTTATTAATCTGGGCTTAACATATCAAAAACTCTTAGTGGGCCTCTTATTAATCTGGGCTTAAAATATCAAAAATACTCTGTTTAGAATTCTCTAGCATTCTCGGGAATTTTATTTAATTTCTTTTGAATTCCCTTGGAATATTCTGGAATATTCCATTTTCTGGGCTTTTTTCTTTGGGCCTCTATCCTTACTGGGCTTTTTGTCCCTTCAACTTCACTTTTCCTCCTATATAAAGGAGTGAGTAGAGTCTACTGCTCCTCACTTTCTCATTTCTAAATTCTTCTTCTTTCTTCTTCTATCAAGAATCTCAGAGCAATAACAGTAAGTCGGAGTATCTTAAGCCCCAAAGCCTTTTTTAGGAGCATTACTTCAGGTAAAATTTCTCCCTTTACTTCTTGTGCTTGTTTTTGCATAGTTTGCGCTTTTAAAATTATCTCTTTATGTGCCCTTTTTTCAGATGGCTGATAAGAAAATGACTCATTTGGCCAAGATGAATGTGGCCAGAAAGTCCAATGAATTCCCTATTCGATCAAGGTACACTTCCTTGATCGATATGATCAACACCCGAGGGGACGAGTACCCGTCTGATGCACATCTGGACGCGCACGACCATATTAGTGCTTTGCGGGATCCAAAGGAGCTGGAAAAGTTGAGTAGCTGTTTCAGAATCAAGGACCCTTTCAAATTGGTTCTTGCAGGTCCGGCCGACAGGGCCTGTCAGTGGAGGAAGGACGTATTATGCGTCTACAGGGATACTCTAAGGGCAGGTATCAGATTCCCCTTTCACCCGTTTATCCCTGTTCTGCTAGCTAATGTGGGCATCAGCCCTTGCCAACTCCCTCCTACTTCTTGGAGGCTCATTCTGTACTATCTTTCGCAATGCGCCAAGCATAATGTCCCTACTTCTGTTGCTGTTTTCAGAAAGATTTTTCAGTTCAAGAACAGCCCAGACAAGAATCCAGGTTGGGTTTCTTTAAACCAGCGCCCAACTATTCCCCACATAGTGAACGGGAAGTCCATCCCTGACAACAACTTGGGGTGGAAGAAAGATTTTTTGTTTGTTGTTTGGGAGGGTGGCGATTGGGACACCCTATTTCGCTCATCTTTTGGGCTAGCTGTAGATGGGAGCCCAAATGATATAGTTTTGTCTAAGGAGGAGACAAGAGCTTTCAACCTCCTCACGCAAGATAATGGGACTTCCCATTCTTGGGATCTTATTAGGGAGACCGTTCTTGCAGAACGCGGCCTTTCTCCTGTCCCTAAGAAGAGTAAGTATCCTTCCTTATCGAGTTGTTTTCGTTCCTTCTATCTTCCATTTTGCTAATTCCTCAACTTACTTATCTTATTTGTTGTACTGGCTGAGAAAATTGAGGAGGCTACAAAGCCTAAAGACCTGGAAATGACCAGGATGAAGCGTGCCGGAAAGGTCTTTAAAGACCCGCGCCTTGGCAATCGCTTCCCGGAGTTCCTACTCCAAGCAATGGAACCAGGCGAAGAAGGCCCCAGCCAGGTTTTACGTACCAAGCAAAAACCCGGGTCTTATTTTCAACCTGCTTGGGGAATCCGGGGCAAGGATTCGATTGTCGGCAGCACAACGCTTGCCAAGGAATGGTCTAAACATTCCATCTCCCCGGTCGACTATCAAGATTTTGTCCTTCAACAGGACTTGAAGGGGAACGAGCTTTTCGGAGCTCGGGCTTTGGCGACGGTACCTCTTTTTCCTTAGCTCTTCATAGTTGCCTTTTTGATTTTCCCGTCTCTTACATTTGCTGTGTTTCTTGTAGGCGAACGCCCATTTTCAAAGGGCGATTCACCAAGCCAAGGCTTGGAAGGTTGGCCTGGAGGACGCGAACAAGAAGCTGGAGGAGGCCAACCAAAAAATAGAGGCCCTTGAAGCCCAACTTGCCTCATCTACTTCAGACTTGGAAATGGCTTGGGCTGAAAATGTTATCCTCAAGGCTCAAAAGGATAAAGCCTTTGACGGCTGGATGGACACTCAGGAGTTCAAAGATTTAATGGCGGAGCATGATGCCCTCCTTAATCCAGTTAGCTATAAGGAAGGCTGGGATGCCGCTGTGGTGGCCATTCAGGACGAATTTCCAGAAGTCTTCGAACAGTCCTCCTTCCCTTGCCCTGTGCGAGTTCCAGCACTTGGGGGTGTTATAGACAAGCTTGCTGATTTGATCAAGGACGGCCCATCGGGGAGTCAAGGCCAAGGCCATAAGAGAAAGGAGCTCGAGTTCAGCTCTGAAAAAGGCCATAATAAAAAAGGCCAGGGTAGAAGAGCCTCCAAAGGCAGCGCCTCATAAACCAGCGTCTCCTGCAGCATCCAAAACGTCCGAGGGTAGTTCCGAGGGAACCTCTACGGGGACTTCCGGGGGGACGACTGAGACATCCGAGGGGATGACTGAGACATTCGAGGAGACTTCGGTGAGTGGTTCCGAAGAATCCCAACCTTCCAAGGCCTAAGCTTTTTATGTATTTCTCCTTTATTAGACAACATTTGAACTTTGTAATTGACTTTTATTGTTTTCAGTCGTATTTTGCCCAAGTATTGTAGTATTTCTCTCTTGATTTTTCAAACTCAAGTTTATAACTTGGTTTTAAATGCAATTAATCGAACATGCCAAGATTAAGTTGAAGGTTTTATACTATAACTTGGTATTCTAGAATACCTTACATGAAATGGGTTCAACCCTGATAAAATCTAAACATATCTTCTATATAGAAAAATCCTAAACAAGCAAAGTTTCAAGGTGCTTTTAAACCTACTTGTCATTCTGACAAGTGATAATCATACTTTAACTATTTTACACATAGTAAAACTTCAGGTTTTGTGCATGCCAAGTTCTCGGGACTTCAAAACCATCCATAATCTCCAGCTTGTAGGTTCCTCTACCCTGAACGCTCTTGACTTTGTACGGCCCTTCCCAATTTGGGGCAAGCTTCCCTTTCTGCCCTACACCAGAAGCTTCCACTTTCCTCAAAACTAAATCACCTTGTTTGAAGAATCTTTCTTTAACCCTTAGGTTGTAGTAGAACGAAACTTTTTCTGATATTCCACTATCTTCGCATGTGCCTCATCTTGTACTTCATCAATTAGATCCAGGGCTAACCTTTGCCCTTCTTCATTTTCCTCAGCATTGAAAGCTTGAATCCTGGGGGAGGAATGTGATATCTCTACAGGAACAACTGCTTATGCACCATATGCTAACATAAAGGGAGTTGCTCCAATCATGACTCTATAGGTAGTCCTATAGGCCCATAGTATGGGGAGTATTTCATCCACTCAATTATTCCTTGACTTCTCGATTCTCTTCTTTAGTCCATCCAGGATTATTCAGTTTGCCACTTCTGCTTGCCCATTGGCTTGCGGGTGGGCCACATATGTGAATCATAACTTGATTTCATTTTCCTCACAATACTTCTTGAATTCTTCATTGTTGAACTATGTTCCATTATCAGTGACTAGGATGCGGGGAATTCCATACCGGCACATAATACTTTCCCACAGGAATTGTGTAACTTGCTTAGTTGTGATCTTGGCCAAGGGTTTGGCTTCAATCCACTTGGTGAAATAATCAATGGCCACAATCAGAAACTTCCTTTGTGCCGTGGCCATGGGGAAAGGCCCTAATATATCCATTCCCCACATAGAAAAGGGGATGGGCGAGTTGATAGAGGTCAGCATCTCAGGGGGTTGTCTAACAACTAGTGCGTGCTTCTAACAATAGTCGCATTTTTTCACATATTCTTTAGCATCAGCCATCATTTCTGGCCAATAGAAGCCTAAACGGGTTATCTTATGAGCCAAGGCCCTGCCCCCCAAGTGTTGCCCGCATATACCTTCATGTACTTCTTCAAGAGCCAAGCGAGTCTCATCAGGCCCGAGACATCTTAAGTAGGGAACCACGAAAGATCTTTTATACAGAATTCCATCTATCAAAGAGTATCTTAGTGCTCGAACAGCCATTTTTCGTGCTTCAGTAGCATCATTTGGTAACCAGCCGGTTTGAATGTGAGCTTTAATAGGATCAATCCATGACGTCCCTAGGCCTATAGGAGCCACAAGCTTAACATCAATGCTCCGTGTTTTCAAAACGCGATAGTATACACTTCCAGAACTTTCTTCCATCTCAGACGATGCAAATTTTGACAACGCATCTGCCTTAGCATTTTCCTCTCTTGGAATGTGCTCAATATGGCATTCATCGAATTGGGTCATCACGGCCCTTACTAGGCGGACATACTTAGACATCGTCTCATCCCTTGCCTTAAACTCTCCCTTCACCTGGGATATGACCAACTTTGAGTCTCCACGGACCTTTAAGTTCTTGACTCTAAGTGTCCCTGCTAAGCCAAGACCAGCTATCAGAGCTTTATATTCTGCCTCATTGTTTGTGGTTGGGAAGTCTAGCTTCATGGCATACTCAATTAAGAACCCATCAGGGCTTTGTAAAACAAAACCTGCTCCACTTGAATTCGTTTTTGATGCTCCATCAAAATAGAGAACCCGGTATTCTTTTTCCTTATTAACCTTCTGTTTATCCTCCTTATCATCTTCCTTGTCTTGAAGTATGTTATCTTCCTGCCCCCGACTTCATGGTTGGGTATGGTACATTCCACCACGAAGTCAGCTAGTGCCTGGGCTTTTATTGCTGTTCGTGGCTTATATTTAGGGCTGAGCAAAACCGAACCGAAACCGAAAAACCGAACCGAACCGTGCTAATTCGGTTCGGTTCGGTCCTAAATTTTTCAGAAATTCGGTTCGGTTCGGTTCTTTTCACAAATATTTCGGTCCGGACCGAATAGACCGAATAGACCAAATCATAAATACTATTATTTTGTATTATATATATTTTACATATATCTTAAAAATTATAATCAAAATTTTTAATTTTTAATTATATTTATGGAGTATTAGAACTCTACATATCACATTACTTTAATTATATTTTAAATTTTATAATTTATGATTTAATTTTTAATGTAATTTTATTTTTGAAAAAAAATTCGGTCTATTCGGTCCAAAACCGGACCGAACCAAATTATTTCGGTTTGGTTCGGTCCGGTCCATAATATAACTTCGGTCCAGTTCGGTCCAAGAAAAATTGACTATTCGGTTTTTCGGTCTATTCGGTTCGGTCCGGTTTTGGACCGAACCGACCGAATGCTCAGCCCTACTTATATTTGAGATCGAACTCTCCCAGCTCTATTGCCCACTTGATCAATCTCCCACTTGCCTTGGGACTGTGAATGATATTTCTCAGGGGCTGATTCGTTAGCACCTCAATCTGATGAACCTGAAAGTAAGGACGCAGCTTTCTCGAAACCATTACCAAGGCTAGAGCAAATTTCTCAATAGTTGAATAATTCAACTCAACACGATGCAGAATTTTGCTGACATAGTATACGGGTTTCTGGACTTTCAGTTCCTCCTTAACCAATACAGCGTTCAAGGCACTCTCTGAAACAGCTAAGTACAAGAATAAAACTTCATTCAAAACTGGCTTGGCCAACAACGGGGCCTGCGCCATATATTTCTTCAATTCTTCGAAAGCTTTCTGGTTTTCCTCATTCCATACAAAGTCCTTAATGTTTTTTAGTGACTTGAAGAATGATAGGCACTTGTCTCCTGACTTGGAGATGAATCGTCCCAATGCAGCAACCCTTACTGTGAGCTTCTGAACATCCTTGATAGTTTTTGGTGGTTCCATATCCAGGATTACCTTTATTTTATCGGGGTTAGCCTCGATCCCTCTCTTGGAGACCATCAATCCCAAAAATTTTCCAGATCCTACTCCAAATGCACACTTTGTAGGATTTAACATCATTTTGTGGTACCTCGGGACCTCAAAAGCTTCCCTTAAATGGGATATATGATCAGTCTTTACTAGACTCTTGACTAACATGTCATCAACATAAACTTCCAAAGTCTTGCCAATAAGATCCTTAAAAATTTTATTTACCAACCTTTGATAGGTGGCTCCTGCATTCTTGAGACCAAACGCCATAACAGGATAACAATAAACACCAAAGTCGGTGATGAATGATACCTTTGGAATATCGTCCTTGTGCATCTTGATCTGATTGTACCCACTAAATCCATCCATGAAGCTCAGCATTTCATGCCCAGCAGTGGCATCTATCAAAGTATCGATCCTTGGTAACGGAAAATAGTCCTTAGGACAGGCATCATTTAGATCAGTGAAGTCCACACACATCCTCCATTTTCCATTAGCCTTCTTCACCATTACAGGGTTTGCTAACCACTCTGAAAATTGAATCTCCTCAATGAAACCAGCCTCCAAAAGCTTCTCCACTTCCTGTTTTATAGCTTCTTGCCTTTCTGGAGCAAAACTTTTTTCTTTTGTTTTACCGTCTTCTGATTTGGGTCCATATTCAGCTTGTGAGTAATCAGTTCCGGGTCTATGCCTGGCATATCAGCTGCTAATCATGCAAAAACATTACTATTTTCTTGCAAAAATTTCACCAACTTCCCTCTAATGGGCTCCTCGAGCGTTGCTCCAATAAAAGTCACCTTCCCAGGATCTTCGGGGGTCAAAGGAATTGAAACCAAGTCTTCTTCTGGCTTCCCCCTTTTCTCATCATTCTCTCGGATATCCAGATCTTCAATATGAAGAACCTGCCCCCAACTTCATCTGCCCTCAAAGAGGCCACATAACAGCTTTTAGCCATTTTTTGATCTCCTCTTTCTTCTCCAATCCCATCTTGAGTCGGAAACTTCATAACTGAATGATAAGAAGAAGGGACTGCCTTGAAGGCATGTATCCCTGTTCTTCCCATGATAGCGTTGTAGGTCGAACTAGCCTTCACCACCACAAAGTCCAACATATGAGTTGCTTGCCTTGGTGCATGTCCTATGGTTGTTGGCAACTTGATTATTCCTTCTACGGGGCATTCCACTCCTGCGAATCCATATATCGGCATGTCGGTTGGGGTCAATTGGGAGTCATTATATCCCATCCTTAAAAAGGTGTCATGGAGCAAAATATCCACTGAAGCACCATTATCCACAAGGACCCTTTTTACCGGGATGTTCCCTATTATCGGGGTTATGACCAACGGGTCGTCATGGGGATATTTCACACCCTCCAGATCAGAATCATCAAAAGCCAATGTTACTTCTGTCCTGGCCCTCTTCGGGGCTTCTCCGACAATATGCATAACCTCTCTAGTATATGCTTTTCTGGAGTTTTTGGACAATCCAGCAGCAGTTGGTCCTCCAAAGATTGTGTTTATCACAGGCCCTCGAGGTCGTGGCCCTCCATAAATTGTGTTTATAACCGGTCCTCTAGGCTGGGGATTCCGCCCCTGATCGTCTTGGTCCCTCCTACGATCTTCAAAGTTCTTCCTTCCATTGTTATTTCTATCTCATCATTCTCCAGTGTATTTGTTCAATCTTCCTTTTCAAATGAGGAACTCAATTTCATCTTTCAACTGCCTACACTCATCGGTGTCATGACCAACATCTTTGTGAAATCTGCAATACTTGCTCTTATCTAGCTTGGCAGGATCAGCCTTCAAGGGTTTAGGCCAATGAATATCTCGATCTTTCTCGATTTCCATCAAGATCTGGCTCCTAGGAGCATTCAGCTTAGCGTACTCGGTGAACTTTTGCCCAGGTCCTCCCTTCTTGGGGGTTGAATCAGGGTTTTGCTCGGTTCTAAGATACTTGTCCTTAGCAATAGACTCCAGATCAGTTTTCCGCTTCTTACCTCCAGGGGGCTCATTACTTACTACGGTCATCCTCAGGCTTTCTTCAACCTTGATATACTTCTCTGCCCTATCCTGGAGCTGCAACATGGTTTCAGGGGGACGTTTAGCCAAGGACATCTTAAAAAACTCATCCCTAGTTCCTTGTTGCAGTGCTATCATGGCTACCTTATCATCCAGGTCCGGGACTTTTAAAGCCTCCTTTGTGAAACGATTCAGGTAATATCTCAAGGATTCCTTTGTTCCCTGCACAATGCTCATAAGAGAAGCTGAACTTTTCTCATGAACTCTCCCACTGATGAATTTCTTAATAAAAGCCTGACTTAATTCTCTGAACGACCCAATAGAGTTGGGGGCAAGCGACTATACCACCTTTGAGCCATACCCGATAGGGTTTGAGGAAAGGCCCGACACTTAATAGCATCATTCACGGGCTGTAACAGCAGTGCATTAGAGAATGTTCTAACATGATTAGCGGGATCTTTTGTGCCATCATAAGCTTTGATAGTTGGCATCTTGAACTTCCTTGAGATATGGGTATTCATTATTCCTTCAGTGAAGGGTGGAGTTGGATCATCAGGATCTCCAAGGGGAAGAAGATTGCTTGGATCAGCCCTTGGGACAACAGCCCTTCTCTGCACTGGACCATTTAGGTCTATGACAGGAGGATGATTTCTCCCCCTAGGAGGTGCTTGGGGTCTGGTGGTCTGGTACGCCTCCAAATCGCGCCTCAGCCTTTGAATCTCAGCCTCATGAGCCCTGATCCTTTCCTGCACTTCTTGGGGATTCGTTCCTTGGGTGCTTTGAGGACGTTGGCTTCCATCAGCCATCGGCTCTTTGCCTGCACGCCTCCTTCTTGGGGCTACTTCATCATCCGAAGATTCGGAGTCTCTTTCAGTGTAAGGACCAGAAAATTCCCGATCCTCAGGGATAGGAGCCAAACCTCGTATGTAGGGGCGATTGCCCTCATGCTTCACTCCGCCCAGCATGTCCGCTTCCTCCAACCTCGGGGTAAAGAGGCATCCCATAAGGGGGTTAGTAGTAATAACAGTTGAATATTCATACCCGACGGGTCGAGAATTCACAGATGCATGTACTTGTTGAACTTGAGGATTCGTACCTTGAGTAGTCGAGGTGATCGTCCCTTGTTACTGAGGTTCAGTTGCCCCTATCTGGGCTTCTCCTTGCGTGGTTGCATAGGTTGAGTGAGGAGGCACCTCCACAGTTGAAGAAATCACTTGGGTTGTCCCCGTTGGTGTTCCTCCTCCAAGGGCTCTAACTGTTCTCCGTGTTCTCGCCATGGTTATTGTTGTCTTTCCCACAGACGGCGCCAAATGTTATGGATTAAAAACTAATATATATAATTGTTGTATTTATTGTAATAACCCCAATTTTCGGAAATTTTTGAAACTCTTATGAATAGTGTTTTTGCTGAATGAGAAAACTTTTCATGCCCCACTATGTAGGGATTCTGTTATGGATATTCTGAGATTTTATTAGTACTCTATATGGTATATAAGTGTATGTAAAGATCGTCAGAATCCAATTCCGAATACTTTGATTTTTCCCAGGAATCCACTAGATACGGAAAGAATTGAGTATAAGGTAATAGGATAAAAAGGATTTAAATAAAAGGATTATAAGAAAGGATCATAAAAGGATTATAATATATTGAGAAAGGTTAAGGAAACCCAAGTAATAAGATCCCGGGTATGATCCCTCAAACGAGAAATGAGAACGAAAGTTAAGCGAACCGTATAACAGATCAGCGGTCATTAGGCAAACAATTAGAAGCTAATCAAAGAGATTAGAGGGGATGATGACATCCAACCAATGAGAAGAGGGCAAGAAAGGGATGATGACATAGCATGACATAGGAGGGAAGGAAGTGTGGTTGAATGATAACCACACAAAGTCAAGGTTAATTAGGTAATTAACCTAAAACAAATCAAAATTCAACCAACCAAGCAAAACATTTCATTTTTCATCAAACAAAACACAAA
Organism: Apium graveolens; assembly: GCF_009905375.1. Classification (NCBI taxonomy): domain Eukaryota; kingdom Viridiplantae; phylum Streptophyta; class Magnoliopsida; order Apiales; family Apiaceae; genus Apium; species Apium graveolens. Next base: position 83,887,511 of record NC_133652.1, read on the forward strand.
ACCCTCCATTTCTTCATGAAGCTCTCGGCTTCTTTCTTAGCAAAATGAAGATCCAAGCTCCACCACTTACTATTTAGCAAGGTATTTATCTAAGCTTGCCCATGGATAGTTACATACTTCCTATAAGTTTAAGCTTCTAATTCCAAGCCAATCTTTTTTTATAAATTAAGGAAGAAGATGGTGAATAGTAACCTTCAAGAAATAACTTTGGTTTTCTTGATTTTTTATGAAAGTTCAAGGTAGCTTAAGCATAGATCAAGGCTTCCATGGGCATTCCAAGGATCTTTCATTGATTAAGAAGCTTCAAGGAAGGTATAACATCTCCAAACCCTAGCTTTACTTTGTATATTAGAATGATTTTGGTTGATATGGTATTAGAGTAGCTTAGTGATTGTGGTTTAGAGTTGGGTTGGAATGGTGGTGATTGGATTGTTGAAATCTTATGATTTGGTTAAAGAATATAGTATAGTTTAAATTCAAGTTTTAAAATTTAGTAAATTGATTATAATGAGTTGATTTGGGGCTGTTGTAATGTAGTTTGGATGGATTTTTGATTGGGTTGTGAATTGGGGTTGAATTGTGGTGGATTTCGAATGGTTTAAATTTGGGAAATCGCGTAAACATAGCCGTCGTAATGTCCGATTTACTTTAGACTGCTTTTGTTCATAACATTTGGACCCGAGAACTCCCTGCTAGATTATGGCCATTGCCATTTCTAGATATTTCATGTTACGAGCTTCGTTTTGATATGTAGTTCGTTTGATTTCGATGTACGGTTTAGGAGAAACGACCGTTTTAAGTAACGGCGTTTCGCGAACGAAACTTTTCCCCTCGCCTTACTTTGAAACATAGGTTAAAGACCAAAAAGGGTTAATTAGTGTATGAAACAATTATGGTAAGAGTGTTAGGCAGTTGGTAAGATACTCGCGAAGGAATCGCCTTAAAACTCGTAATGGTTAAATTATTAAAAATGTTGAGCCGAGGGTACTCGAGTGACTTAAGAGAATCAGTAAGCGCAAAGCGAGCGTTAGAGTCTAAGTTGGTTAATGTATAGATTTACAAGTGACTTTGGCTTAATTCCAACTTACTTGTTGTTTATAGGTTACCAGACTCATCCCGAGCCATTCGTAACCCTCAGTCGCTCAGGCAAGTTTTCTACCCGTTATACTGTTGTTGTGATGTATATATGTATATGCATTATCTTGTGATAGATGCATGTTGGTTAATTAGCAAATGTTGCGATATATTGAAGCATGCTGATATGGTATATATATGCATGCCTGTTTCGTATTCTTGCCATATATATCTGTTGGTTCAGTTGATAATACCTATGCTAGAGAATAGCAATAATTTGCATATACCCTTAGTATAGGGACCCAAAGGTGAAAACATTTTCTAAAACCGGGAGTCGAGGATCCCGAGTAGATTTTATATATATATATATTTATATATATATATATATATATGGTTATAGTTTTCAAAACTATTAATCGAATAAGGTTTATTCGATAACTTTATTTTATTATTGAATATTATTTCGAATATTCATCCGAGGACTTATGACTCCTTTATTTTATTATTGAATATTATTTCGAATATTCATCCGAGGACTTATGACTCCTTTATTTTATTATTGAATATTATTGCGAATATTCATCCGAGGACTTATGACTCCTTTATTTTATTATTGAATATTATTTCGAATATTCATCCGAGTACTTATGACTCCTTTATTTTATTATTGAATATTATTTCGAATATTCATCTGAGGACTTATGACTCCTTTATTTTATTATTGAATATTATTTTGAATATTCATTCGAGGGCTTATGACTCAGCTTATTTTATTTATTGAATATTATTTGAATATTCATTTGAGGATCTATGACTCCGATTATTTGCTGAGATATATTCTTTATTTTATTAAAGAATAAGGTGTCGATAATCAAACTCACTTTTGATTATTCAAATAAAGATAGTACTTTCGTATAGGTATATCTTTGGTTATTTAATATTCATTTCAAGTATAAGTTTTAAAACTTCTACTTCAATTATTTTTATAAAGATTATTCGTTATGGGAATATTATTTAAATAATAATATTCAGATATTTTCTAATATATTGGGACTGATTTACCTTGTTAAATCAGCATCACTCCAAACATTCTTAAAAATGTTTTGCGAGTCTTCAAAATGATTTTTAAAAGTTAGAGCGGATCCCAAAACTCATTTTTATATTTAAGATCCTCCTTTCGAAGGGGATTTAAATACTCGCTCAAAACCTGAGGGATCCGGCTCTGTGGTGTGTTTTATATTCGCAACAAGGTTGCTGTTTTGATAAATGAATTGATTACTTACCCAACACTCGGGAAGTAAAATTCTTGGAACAAGTTAATCCATTAACAGGCATCGCCTGGGAAATATCGGTGAGTTTTCCTTTCCAACTAGATACGACTTCTTGCTGGAGCCGTATCAACAAGTTTCTACTTGGGGAAAGGGGGAACGAGCTTTACGTTTCAGAGTCATGGATTTCATCTGAACTAGGAGTGGCGTAAGTGGTCGAGTGGCCTCGGCCCAGCCTTATTATATTGGCCCAAATGGCCTGGAAGTTCCGCTAAGGCGGTCCATTCCTTAGGAGTTCAGTGTTCGGTTGACAAGTAAATCCGACAGGTTCTCCTCTACATGTAGAAAATGGTGGGGTTGCACTACTACGACTGATCATCGTAAGTGGTCTTCCTGGCACGGCAAACTCCCGTAATGAGTTCATCATCCAATTGGATATTTCTGCAACACTACCCAGAGCACTTCGATAGAAAGGCTACGGTTGGGCGATTGTTGAGTGTTGGCAGGGTCAAGTTTTCAAAATGATGTTTGCATCAAATGAAGTATCTCGTAACTTCATTTTATTTTGATGATATTTTAAAGATTTAATCTATTCAAATATGGTCTTGTAGTCTCATCTATGTGATGAACTTTGGAAACTAATTATAACTTGAATGGTGGTAGTTCAAGTAGTATTTGGAAAAGATATAAGTATATTGGAGTATCTTGTAACTTCATCTTTTAAACTTATATCTAGTAAATGATTATCTTATGCATGACAAAGATTTTCAGAAAAACGTTGAGACAAGGTTAGATATATGAGATCACCTTGCAACGATATTTTTATACAGTTATACACTGGAACTCTGTGTGTATTATGCATGGAAGAGGACTTCCAATATTTTGAAAAGTATATATGTATATATATATATACTGAATGTTTTGCGACTTCATCGCATTAAGATATCAACTTGGTTCATTTCTTTTGACCAAAACTTTCATGAGTACTATGAGAAGGCTCATATATTGTTAATCATTATACATATTATTTTGGTGGGCTTGCTGCTCATCCTTGCTTTCTTCTTTCATCACACAACATCAGATAGACAAGATGAACAGGACCAAGCTCCCAATTCGCGAGCGGATAGGAAACGTTCCGCAGTTTCCTATAGGCGTTGATGTCGCTGTAGCTGAGGTAGGAGCTACCAATAGGCTAGGCTTTCAACTTTTGATGTACCAGATTTATGTATATTTATGAATTGTAATAATGGCAAATAAATGTAAATTTATTCAGAAAACCCTTTTTAGGTGTATTGGCATATTGGTGGAATAAAACGACTTGTGATTATTTTTGGATATTCATCTCTGAGACTATAACTTGTGGTGTGTGTGTTTATTGTGGGGTCACAGTACAGAGTAGTTGATTATTTATTAAGATTGGGTGTTATTAAGGGAAATGGAACTCGTGACAACCCGGATCCCCGACCCCGGATTTGGGGGTGTTACATTTATTACTAAGGAACGTGAGCTCAAGGCCTTTAATGGCTGCTCTCGTGTTTCGTAGCTTAACTCTGCCTTTACGAGATGCCTACGTATCTCTGTGAATTAGAGAATCAAGCAAAAAAACGTAGTTCTGATCTGTGGGGTTAGGCCCCTTATATAGATGTGGGAGTCCTTGAATTGGACTCGGTATAGGAGACTTGGTAGCCAAGTCTCAGAATTAGAATGGACTTTGGAGTCCTAAATAGTAGGAAACTGATTCCTTATCCTTCTAGGTCCCTTTGAGGCTAATCTGCAAGGATTTATGTCCTTATCGGGACTCTTCTCAATTGCTGATTTTTCCCTTATTAATTAATTACAAAATTAATTAATATTCAGGGCTTTTGGGCCTTCTTTGTTCTATCAGGCCTGATCTGGTCCATCAGGCTTGATCATTGTGTTAACCTTTTTGGCCTGAATGTCATATATCACCTTATTGGGCCTAGCAGCCCAAATCATGTATAATTAATGTAATATTTAATTACACAATCAGGATTTATTTATCCCTATCAATATTGATGCGTGATTATTGAGGCTTGAGTATCCCATTATTCAGGAAGATCCCTCAGAAACTTGGTATCTGAGTCTTCCCTGTCATATTCCTTTCCAACCAATGATAGATCATTCAACAGTGTCAGGAATCTATCACATATGTCAGTAATTGACTAATCAGCCTTGACATCAAACTGTTCATACTCTTACACAAGAACAGCTCTTCTATTTTAGTTTATTGCCATAGTACCTTGGCACTGTGTCTTCAAAGCATCACATATCGCTTTTGCAGTCTTGCAGGCAATTACTTTGTTGGACATCACATTGTCCAAACGGTTGTGCATAATATTCCTGATTTTTTCATCCTTCAGTATTGCAGCCTTCTCAGGATCTGACCATTCCGTTTTTTCTTTCCTGATGTAGTGTTCAGGAACAGTAGCTATCATGGACACAACCTTCTTAGGGTAAGGAGGTCCTTTATTGATAATGTCAATATATGCATCAATAGCCTCAAGGAACATCAACATCTTTATTTTCCATGTAGTGTAATCAGCTTTCTTCAAGATAGGAATTTTCATGCTTTCATACTTACTTCCAGGCATATTTAATCTTTTCAAATTAACAGTTAATTTGACCGCTCTAATACCACTTGTTTCCCAGTAATGATAATTGTTTAAGGGGGTTGGATAAAATTATCAATGTTAGGTCCATAATCAACTGTAGGGGGGGTGAATACAGTTTATGCAAACAAATCGAGAAAGCTTCAACATAATCAACATTTTTTATATTAACAGATAAAAACTGATTACAAAAGTACTCTCTCAAAGGATGAACAATTATCCTTGAGAGCTTCTAGGTTATATGAAAGATATAATAATTCGTAACACATATAGTGTAAACGTAATATGTGCTTATATAGTGCACAGTTACACAATCAATAAGAAATCCTATTTTATTACAATAAGGAAACCTAAAACATATCCATGTATGATTGCTTCTGAAATAAAGTCCTTCAGCCTTGAATCTGCAATCCTTTTCCTTCTCGAATATCTACTGAAGTGACTAAATCTCGATGACATCAAATGCTAATCATCAAGTACTGATAGACAAGTACTGATGATGTCACCTTCAGTAAATACTGATATTAAGTCTTGATAATAAATTCTGATAGTTTATATCATGATATCATCATTTATATCTAACAATCTCCCCCAACTTATGCATTATGTAATTATGTACAAGTTCTAATTGATGATGTCAAAACTATCTAATGCAGAAATCAAATAAGCATATACAATCTTACAGACAGTGATTATCAGACTTTATTCTTCATTCCTGAACCCCACAATATGTTGCAACACTTATTTTTTTTTAATATGCAACACCAACTGTAGTCAATTGTAACACCATTATTATCATTTGCAACATCATTTCTCATAATATGTAACACCATATGTAGTCAAATGTAACACTTCATAAATAAAATACCGGACATAATTATTCTATTTTTACATGATTTCTGCCAAACAAGGCTTCCAACAGTCAACCCAACAATTTTTTTAAAATTTACTAAACCAAACTAAATCGGGTACATACACCAAATTCTAACTTCCAAAGTACATAAAACCTAACTTCAAAAGAAAAAAAATAACTAGTGAAGATAAAAGTTATGTTTGATGAATCAATTTTTGTCATTATCTTTGCTCTTTGCGCCTAAGTTCAAGCTATGCAGGTGTTTCTGTCTGCTCCACAACAAGAACCCGGTAACCCTGCAAATATCTGGAAACTCAGACATATATGTTTCTTACAGAAGTATGTTGCAAACTTAACTAAAAGGATTGAAAGAAAGGTGTATATCTGAAAATCCAAGTTTGGAGCTCCCTTCAAATATCTGAAAATCCTCTTCACAACTATCAAATGTGATTCTTTTGCATTGGCTTGAAATCTTGCACACAGACATGTAACAAACATGATGTCTGGTCTACTTGCAGTTAAGTAAAGCAATGATTCAATCATCCCTCTATAGCTTGAGATATCTACACTCTTGCCCTTTTTATCTTCATCCAAATTTGTTGCAGTAGACATAGGTGTAAATGCAGGTGAACAATCAACCATACCAAACTTTTTCAATAAATCCTTGACATACTTAGTTTGGCTGATGAAGATACCATCACTTCTTTGACCGACTTGTAATCCAAGAAAGTAACTCAGTTCCCCCATCATACTCATTTCATATTCACTTTGCATAAGCTTGGAGAATTTTTGGCAAAGCTTCTCATTTGTAGAACCAAAGATGATATCATCCACATAAATCTGAACTAGGATCATATCCTCACCATATTTCTTGTAGAAGAGAGTCTTGTCTATAGTACCTCTAGTAAAACCATGCTTCAGTAGGAATTCTGACAGTGTGTCATACCAAGCTCTAGGAGCTTGTTTTAGTCCATATAGAGCTTTGAGTAACTTGTACACAAAATTTGGATATTCTGGATCTTCAAAGCCAGGTTGTTGTTGCACATAAACTTCTTCTAGCTCACCATTTAGAAAGGCACTTTTGACATCCATTTGATACACTTTAAAATTTGAATGTGCAACAAATGCTAGAAAAATCCTTATTGCTTCAATTCTTGCAACTGGAGCAAAAGTTTCATCATAATCAATTCCTTCTTCTTGTGAGTAGCCTTTTATAACCAACCTTGCTTTGTTTTTGGTAACTATACCATTTTCATCCATCTTATTTCTGAACACCCATTTTGTTCCAATAATGCTTCCGTTCTTTGGTGTAGGAACTAATTCTCAAACTTTGTTTCTTTGAAACCGATTCAGCTCTTCCTGCATGGAAGATATCCAATCAGGATCCAATATAGCTTCATAAATTTTCTTAGGCTCTACTTGAGACAGAAAACATGCATGTAGGCACTCATTAGCAGTTGCACTTCTAGTCCTCACACCAACAGTAGGATCATCAATTATTGCTTCTCTAGTGTGACTTCTACCCACTTTCTTGTATGAGTTTGGTGACTTATAACTTCATCACTTTCTTCATTGTTGGTATGACTACTAGATCTTTCTTCTCTTTCTCCCCCTGAGTTTGTGCTATCAAATTCAGGTATTTGAGATGAGCTTCCATTTCCATGATTTTCTTGTTCAGTAGACTCTTCATTTGTCTTATGTTGTGCATCAACTTCATCTTCCCCATCAGAATCACTATCAATGTTGAGGTTTTCAAATATAAGAGCTCCAACTTCATTATCATCAAGGCATTCCAAGCCTGGACACTTGTCATCATCAAAAGTCACATATGTGCTTGTCATCATCAAAAGTCACATATGTGCTTTCCATAATCTTCTTTTGGTCAATCACATAAACTTTTTAGGTTGTTCTTTCCAATGAATATCCCAGAAAAATTACTTCAAAGACTTTTGAGTCAAATTTTCCCACATATTCAGAGTTGTCTTTCAAAATGTAACACTTGCTTCCAAACACATGAAGATGCTTTACAGTAGACTTTATTTTAGACATGATTGAGTAAGGTGATTTGCCATGTGCCTTGTTAATAAGATATATGTTCTGAGTGTAACATGCAGTGTTAACAACCTCTTCCCAGAAATTTGTTGGTAACTTGGCATCTTGCAGCATTATTCTAGCAGCTTCAACTAATGTTCTGTTCTTTCTTTCAACTACTCCATTTTATTGAGGTGTTCTAGCAGCTGAGAATTCTTGAACAATGCCTTTACTTTTGCAAAATTCACTCAATGTTGCATTTCTGAATTCTGTTCCATTATCACTTCTCAATCTTTTTACACAATTGTGATCTTCAGCCTATTTTTTTGTCTTCTTTAAGTGCTCAATTATGATGTGTGAAGTTTCATCTTTAGAGTGCATGAACTCTACTGTTAGGTCCCAATATGTTTGTAGAAGGGGGGTTGAATACAAACTATATCGTTTAATCGATAATAATGGGGAATAAAAAAGTGAAACAAAATTCAAGTTAAATAAAACTATTATTAAACTTGAAAGGTGTTACAACAACGGTATCGTTTACAAGGGACTAATCTCAAATAAATTATTCCAAATCTAGAATAAATTCGACATGAACTTTTTCTATTTTTGAAATAAAAAGATCAAATGCTAAAAGTAATTTGAGATTAAGTTCTAGGGATTTTGATCCGCTAGATAGTTACACAAGAACAAGAGAAGGATTTCTAGTGGTTTAGATTTAACAATAAATACTAGAAATTTATGTCCTGTAGTATTGCAGTTTAAGATAATAAGTTCTCTGATTTCTTTTTGTTTTTGTGTTCTTGAGTTGGTTGAAGTATTCAATTCAGACTTGAATGATCTGCTTCCCTTTTTTTAAGTAATCAAAACAATCCAATTGAATTGTACTGGCAAGACTATCGGCAAGACAATCCTTTGAGCTGGAAGGACTTTCGGCAAGACAATCCTTTGAGCTGGAAAGACTTTCGGCAAGACAATCCTTTGAGCTGGAAAGACTTTCGGCAAGACAATCTAAAAGAACTGGAAAGACTTTCGGTATGACAATCCAATTGTCATACCAGTTCAAATGTTTGTCTTGCTGAATTAATATTGAATATTAATTCAAAATCAATTCTGAAAATACATAATATTAATTCAGAATTAATTAATCAATTAATTTAATTAATCAATAAATTAATCTTTGCAGATATAATTTATTTTCTTAATTAAATTATATGACTTAATTAATAGAGAATTAATATTATTCTTGAACAGCAACCACTCTTCTGACAATCTTCTGAAAATCACTGAAAATTATGAATCAATTCCGCCACTTCAATGTTGACATTCGATGTACTGTCTGGTTCATGAATGACTAACTTCAGTGACGTTTCTTCATGTCTTGACTTTGATAACATGATTTTCTTCAGATTAAATCCCTGTATTTAATTGATACCCTGACAAGATCTCTGTCATTTGATTAAATCCACAAGCTTGATTTATATCACTTAGACTTGATCAATTTCTTGAGCTTCTTCCAGTGAATTAAGTCCTCAAGTCTGTAGATGAACAATGTTCCTTAATCCTTTGACATATGTTAATTTGAGAGATCTCTTTGACGATAGAACCACTATTTTACTTGTTACATTCTTATTTGAGTTGAGTTAAATCCTCGAATACACAAATAGGCTATGACATATGCCTTTCAATCTCCCCCCTATTTGTTTGTTAGACAATAACAACAAATACCTAGAGGATAACTCAACTAACAAATAAGAAAAAGATATAAACAGTAATGCAAAGTAAATAGCAGAAAAGTTCTGGATTATATTTAACATTTTCCAGATTCCAAAAGAAATTTACAAGTGAATACAAGATAGATGTTCCTCTAGACTGAACATATTACTACATTTGTCTATCTTGATTCATAAATCTCTAAGCATATTACATAAAGTTTTGAGCTAATTGAATTCAGTTATCTTCCCTTCCGAATTCACCTTCTTCCAAATCTTGAAGCAACTCCTTGTCAAAGACACGATCCCTTTCTGAAGTGAAACTGTCTGGTCTAACTGGTTGAACTCCAACTGACTTTAGCTTATTCTTCAACTGATTGTACCTTTTAATGTTCTTTTCACAATAAGCTTGAATCAGATCAGTAGCTTTAGATTTCAACTCAGATGAGTATCCAACAGTTCTTAAGTGATGTTCCATCCAGACAAGATGCTTAGCAGAGTAGTCTTTAAGAGATTGAGAATCGAGCTGGCAGATTTGAAGACAGTCTGACTTAAAGAATCTTACTTGAAAGGGCAAGTCGACCACCTGAGGGCTAGCCCTATTAGCAAACTCTTTTAGCCTTTTATGAAGGACTTCGTTCAATTCTGAGCTTCTTTTGACTTTGTTGAGAAGAACCCAAATCTCTGATAAAGAACGATTCTCAAATAGATGAAGTGATACCTTGAAAGATCCTTCACTCTGACAATATACAAATATGCTCATTTCATTTAGTGATCTATCAAAAGCAGCTGAGATCCTTGAGATTTCAGTCTTGATAGCATTCATGTACACGTCATTGTTTGGATTAGAGATTTCCAGCCTGTCGAGAAGATGAAGAAACTCCCTATCATTGTTTGTACTCAGTTGAGGTATATCAAGAACTCTTCTTGCTTCATCCCATTTAACACCAATCTTCAGCTTGACATCTCTTCTCCTTTCTTTAGCTTTAATGTCATGAAGACGTTGCTTTTGAAGAGTTTCTGTTCTTTGGATGTCTTTCCTCATGTCAATGATCTGAGATATCTTTTTAAGTTCAGCTTCTTTTCTCTTCAACTTTGACTGCTGCTGCTGGAACTCTTTCTCAAAAACAGGATCCACTTGAGCTTCCTCTTCCCATTCTTCAAAATTACTCTCCTCCTCTGCTTCAAAGATACCAGCTTTATCTTCCAAGACTGGTTTAGTGGGAACATCAAAAATATCGAAGTCATCTTGTTCTCCACTATAGTAGACATCATCAGCCTTCCTTGTCTCTCTAGCAGAAGAATCTTTTTCTTTTCCTTTTGCACTTCTCCCCTGCTTCTCCCCCTTAGTTGAGGAATCCTCTACAAATTTTCCTTTAGACCCTTCATGACCTCCATTACCTCCAGAGCCCGAGCCTCCACCAGACGGCCCTTCAAAGAAAGTCCTTTGCTCTTCATTAGGGCAGTGAGAATTTTTTATCATGAAATACAAGTGCTTCATCCCTTCATTGAGATGTTCCATGCCCTTTTCTATCTTCACGAAACTGGAAGAGTCCAGTGAATGATTCATTTCAACCAGGTCTTCAAGAGAATTCATTCTAGTATGGAGAGAGCAGAAGTTTGCAATATCTTCGGTTGATAAAGTTGGAGATTCCTGAATGGAGTTAAGATTTGGTATCACAGTGGTCTTCAAATCTGAGATATCATTCCTGATGAATACCAGCTGATTGTTGACAGAGGTGGAAGAAGAAGACCATTCAACAATTATGTGATTTGAATGTTTGAGCCTCAGCCTGAGTTTTAGCAAGTTGTTCTTTCAGAGTAGCAATTTGAGCTAACAGGTTTTCAGTGTTTGTGTCTGTGTGTGCGCTCACCTGAATATCTCTCGTGTTTGGTTCACTCAACTCACGTGCTTGTGTTTCTCTCAATATAATTGCTCGTGAGGAGCCATCCTGTTGCTGGTTTTCTGTACCTGCAATTGAAATCTCCCTAGCCTCTTCAAGAGAGGTCAGTAGTGGTGTAATGGGAATTCGCGAGTCCCGATCCTTAGTCAAATCTATCTTTTCATGTGAAATAGATGTCTGAATTGCTTCAGGGATAGATTGACCGAGTTGCCCTCCACTTTCTCCAAATAAATCTGCGAGTGGAGAATCCCGTGAGGGAGCCAGATGTGTTGGATCTGGGAGGAGAGAAAATGACTCTATTAGAGGTGGCTGAGAGTCAGGTTTTCTCTCTGAAACATGTGACTGCTCTTCTGCCGTAACTATGGCAGGCACTGTAACCGACTCAATGTGCACTCCTCTTTCTGTGTCCTGAGTATCATCTATTGGTATGTATGCTTCCATTGTGAGTAATGGAAGTGTGCTTGACTCGGTACAAGATGCCATGGCCCTATGGCAAATTTTAATAGATCCATCCTGTTGAGAGAATGTCTCTAGTAACTGTTCATTGGCCATTTCAAAGTCCATGTCCTGTTGGGAGGACAAGGATGGGATTTCAGATGCCTCAATAAATGTTCTTCTTTTCTTGGGAGGAGGCAGAGCTGAGGGTTCATTCATATCCAAAAACACACTATTTCCTACTAACCTTCTCGGTAACATTTTTAACAGTGGGGGAGAGTTTGAGACAGGTTGTGACTCTGTATTTGGCTCTATGACCTGGGATTGAAGCTGCGGTTCTACAACTTCATGGTCAGCCCTATTAACCACTGGGGTCTTTCAAGAGAAGTAGGAATAGTTTGAGAGTGAGGAATTATTACCTGCAGTGGAAGAGCATCAGATGTTTATGCCTTGGTGGCTTGAACCACTGGAGGTCGAGCTTGATGTTCATGACCGGGAAGATTGAAAATTGGTAAAGGAATGAAAGTGGCCATAAAAGCAGATACAAGTACTGGAACTTACATGAATTTGAAGGTAGTGTCTTGGCGTGTGTAACACCCCCAAATCCGGGATCAGGGATCCGGGTTGTCACGAGATCCATTTCCCTTAATAACACTTAATTTTAAAAACAACCAACTACTGTGTACTGTGACCCCACAATATACACACACACACACACCATAAGTTATAGTCTCAGAGATGAGTACCAAAAATAACACAAGTCATTTTATTCCACAATTATAAGCCATTACACCTCAAAAGGTTTCTGAATAAATTTACATATTCCTTTCCATTATTACAATTCATAATTATACATAAGTCTGGCACAACAAAAGTTGAAAGCCTAGCCTATTGGTAGCTCCTACCTCAGCTACAAAGGCATCAACGCCTACAGGAAACTGCAGAATATTTCCTAACCGCTCACGAATTAGGAGCTTGGTCATGTTCATCTTGTCTATCTGTTGTTATGTGATGAAAGAAGAAAGCAAGGGTGAGCAACAAGCCCACCGAAATAATATGTATAATAATTTACAATATATGAGCATTCTCATAGTACTCATGAAAGTCTTGGTCAAGAAGAAATGAACCAAGTAGATATCTTAACGCGACCAAGTCGCAAAATATTCAGTATATATATACCTATATACTTTTCACAATCCATGAAATCCTCTGACATGTATAATATACACAGAGTTCCAGTTTATAATTGTATAAAAATATCCTTGCAAGGTGATCTCATATATCTAACTTTGTCTCAACGTTTTTCTGAAAACCTTTGTTATTCATAAGATAATCATTAACTAGATATAAGTTGAAAAGATGAAGTTACAAGATACTCCAATATACTTATATCTTTTCTGAATACTGCTTGAACTACCACCGTTCAATTTATAATTAGTTTCAAAAGTTCATCACACTGATGAGACTACAAGATAAGACTTGAATAGATTCAATCTTTGAAATATCATTTGAAAGAAATGAAGTTACGAGATACTTCATTAAGTATCTTAAATTTGAAAATGAGTCTTGAGATCCGCTCTAACCTTTAAAAATCATTTTGAAGACTCAAAAACATTTTTAAGAATGTTTAGAGTAATGTTGATTTAATGAAAAAAATCAGTCCCGATATATTAGAAAATATCTGAATATTATCATTTAAATAATATTCCCATAAGGATAATCTTTATAAAAATAATTAAAGTACAAGTTTTAAAACTCATACTTGAAATTAATAATAAATAACCAAAGATATAATTATACGAAAGAACGATCTTTATTTGAATAATCGAAAATAAGTTTGATTATCGAAACATTATTCTTTAATAAAATAAAGAATATTATTTAATAAAATAAGCAGAGTCATAATTCCTCGAATGAATATTCAAAATAATATTCATTAAATAAAATAAAGGGAGTCATAAGTCCTCGAATGAATATTCAAACTAATATTCATTAATTAAAATAAAGTTATCGAATAAACCTTATTCGATTAATAGTTTTGAAAACTATATCTATATATATATATAAATATATATATATAATATACTCGGGAACATCGACTCCCGGTTTAGAAAATGTTCACCTTTGGGTCCCCTACACTAAGGGTATACGCAACTACTGCTTATCTCTAGCATAGGTATTATGCAACTTATAAGCATTTGAATCAACAGTTAGATATCAATATTATGAAACAGGCATGCATATAAACCATATCAGCATGCTCCAATATATCGCAATATTTGCTAATAATAATCATGCATCTATCACAAGATAATGCATATACATATATACATCACCACAACAGTATAACAGGTAGAAAACTTGCCTGAGTGTTCCCAGAATAGACTTAAGCTTAGACTGGGTCCGGTAACCTATGAACAATAACATAATCTGGAATTAGACCACGGTCGCTTAAGAAACTAGTTTTTTAACCACTTAGACCCTAACGTTCGCTTTTGCGCTTAGCGATTTACATAAGTCGCTCGAGTACCCTCGGCTCCACCATTTTCAATAAATTAACCGTTACGAATTTTAAGGCGATTCTTTTGCGAGTACTTTACCAACTGCCTAATCCACTATACATAATTTTTTCATACTCTAATTAGTCATTTAAGGGCCTTAACCAAGGTTTCAAAGTAAGGCGAGGGGTAATGGTTCGTTCGCGAAATGCCGTTACTTAAAACGATCGTTTCTCCTAAACCGTACATCGGATTCTAGCGAACCACATATCAAAACGAAGCTTACGACATAATCTAACTAAACATGGAAAATTCACAGATTGAATAGTTAGCTCTCTGTCCCGAACACTAAGAACAAGCAGTTGTATGAAATTGGGCATTACGATGGCTATGTTTATGCGATTACCAAGTTTTAAACCACTCCAAACAACCACCATTCAACTCACAACCAACAATACAACCAACCCTCATCCAAACCTTACTACATCAGTCCCCAAACCTCAAGATTTTCCAATTTATACAACCCCACACATGAACTACTAGCTATACTTAAGTTTCATTAACTATAAACAAGATTTCAACATCCAAATCACTACAAATCCAATCCAAACTCTAAACACACAAGCATCATGCTTCTCATTTACTATAACCATCAAAACCATCTTAATACTCAAAGTAAATTTAGGGTTTGGAGGTGTTATACCTTCCTTGGAGTGATTAGAGTAGCTAGGAAGTCTTAGGGAGCCTCCTACAAGCTTGATCTTTCCAAAGAAATCAAGAACACAAAGTTAGGTTTTGAAGTTTCTAAAAGTCAGATTGAAAGGACTGTCAAAACGAGGGTCTTACCATGCTTGTTTGGACGAGACTTGTGAACAAGAGTTGTAGGCCATCTCAATACATTTCCAAAGAGCTATAGAACATACTATTTGAGTGAGTATTGAAGGAGAAATGGTAGTTTGAAGTTGCTGCTCTGGTTTTGGCCGAGAGCTTCTTGTGGAAAAACAAAGTCAACTTCTCAATTTTTGTGTTATGATTTCTTTTGGCTTGGTTGCTTCTCTTGTTTGCTAATTAAATTTACCATGGTAAAAATTACATGGCTCACAATCAGCCAACTAACCTTTCTATTTGTCATGCTTATGTCACCATGCATATGTCATCTTTCTTATGTCATCTTCTTACACTTGTTTTCTTCTTATTGGTATGATGACATCATCACCCACTAACCTCTTTGATTAACCCCTAATTACTTGGCTAATGACCGCTTATCTGTTATACGGTTCGCTTAACTTTCGTTCTCGTTTATCGTTTGAGGGATCATACCCGGGATCTCATTACTTAGGTTCCCTTAAACCTCTCTCAATATTTTATATTCCTTTTATGATCCTCTCTTATAATCCTTGAATTAAAATCCTTTTAATCATGTTACCTTATACTTAATTCTTACTGTATCTGGTGGGTTTTCGGGAAAAATCAAAGTGTTTGAATTTGGATTCTGACGATCTTTACATACACTTATCTACCATATAGAGTACTAATAAGATCTCAGAATATCAATAAAAGAACCCCTACATAGTGTGGCATGAAAAGTTTTCTTATTCAGCATAATCAGCAAAATCACTATTCATAAGGGTTACAAAAAGTTCAAGTTTTTTTTTGGGGTTATTACAGTCTCCCCTCCTTAAAAGGATTCCGTCCCGGAATCAGATAGAAAATGAATAGGGATACTCTCTTAGCATTGCACTTTCTAACTCTCAAGTAAATTTTCCCACATTGTGGTTCTACCATCAAACTCTGACTAGTTTGATAACCCTTCTCCTAAGCACTTGTTCCTTTTCGATCTATAACCCTTCTTGGTTGCTCCATATAGTTTACGTCTGGTTGCATGTCTATGCGCTCATATGCCCCTATATGTCAGGCATCCGGATTACACTTCCTTAACATTGATACGTGGAACACGTTATGAACTTGCTACAGGTTCGGGGGTAGGGCTAGCTCATATGCTAACTTCCCAATATGTTTTAATATATCCAAGGGTCCAACAATTCGTGGGCTTAGCTTTCCTTTCTTTCCAAACCTCATCCATCCTTTCCAAGGGAATACCTATAACAACACTAGGTCCCCTACTTCCTATTCTTTGTCCTTTCGTGTCAAATCAACATACTTCTTATGTCCATCTTGGGATACTACCAGCCGTCCTCTGATTAGATCTATTATATCCTTGGTCCTTTGGACTATGGCGGGTCCAAGCATCTTGCGCTCTACAACTTCATCCTAACATAAGGGAGATCGACATTGTGTTCCCTCAAGGATCTCATAAGTGACATCTCGATAATGACATATGATCTATTATCGTAAGAAAACTCAATCCGCGTTAAGTGTATGATCTATTATCGTAAGAAAACTCAATCCGCGTTAAGTGATCATTCCAAATTCTTTCAAGTCTATTTCACAGACTCTCATCATAGCTTCTAGCATTATAGCTTTTGCTTCTCAATACCCACTTTTTTGCCGTTCATAATCGTTATTATCTTCCGTACAGAATATTATTCTAGATATACCCTTACTCGCTAGAGTTTTATAACCTTTTAATAATTGCGTCAACCTTAGTATCACGAATGCGTTTCCATTCCGAATACCACCATACTTGGTACCACTTCATCTCTAGCTTCCTCCATCTTCGAAAGCTTGGTCCTTCGTATAAAAGTAAAGAATTTATTGAGAGATCACTATGATCGTGAACACTTGTCCTATTGTATAGTTAGTACAGAAGGTGGCCAGCCTTTAGTACTTGACAAGCAATTAAACAACATGTGGTATCCTACTAGGCTTCTATCACACAGATAGATAGTCATTCGGCAATACCACCCCTTCTGGAAGGGTTGTTCTTCTCAGCTTACATGAAATGAAAAGGAGAGAAAAGAACGAAATGAAGAGAATTGTATATATATAAAATATACTGCCACAAAATATTTGGCTTGAAATCTACCTCTGAACTATAGAGGTTTGTCATAGGAGAACAAAACATATACGTATATATATCAGCATCAAGTATTATAGCATCGTATTTCATATGCCTAAATATTTTATTTCTATTTCATCCATCATTCTATGGACCCATGCTTTTGCTCGAGCTTATAAACAATCACCTTTAGAACTCCCTCGACATCGAAAATCGAATCTGGATTTCATTCTAGACATCATCGTTACTAGAATCCATTGCTACACCGTAACCTTCCTCGTATAGTAAAACGACTCTCTATTGATAAGAAGGAATAAGTATTCAATAGGTAGATAATCTACTTAATTAGTCTATCAATGATGACTTATACACCACCACGACCCGATTAGTGGTACTCAATCTCAACATCCATTCCAATACAACTCTCACGGTTGTAAGTAATCGGCTCATTACTCGTAGAATCATTCCTGCATTACTATGGTCCACCGTTGACCTACTGTAGTCGTTCGTTTTCCATGAAGTCTTAATAGCTAACCATACGGAGTCCATACCTGCCATATCGGATTCTTCTGAGGAGGTAATATAATT
The DNA here is from genome assembly GCF_009905375.1 of Apium graveolens. Classification (NCBI taxonomy): domain Eukaryota; kingdom Viridiplantae; phylum Streptophyta; class Magnoliopsida; order Apiales; family Apiaceae; genus Apium; species Apium graveolens. The sequence continues at coordinate 83,905,460 of NC_133652.1, forward strand.
ACCATTCATGATTCATGAAGAACACTCTAGATCCTGATGTACATACATGACATGAAGCAGATAAAATTGCAGAAGAGTTTCAATCAAAGCAACGATAGCAGGTTAATACCATTCTTAATCATATGCCTTCGATAGAAGACTTAACTCAAAGGTTCGTTTAGTCCTTTTGAAACATGGTCCTGGCTTATCTCAAGATATGACCTTATAAGATAGATAGCCCGCTCACGGCGATTACATAAATTAATCTTTACCAAACTACTATCACGGTTGAGTATCGCACAATCATCAGAAGGAATGTCAATCTTCCACACCATAATACAACCTTCACGGCTTTAACCCTCATTAATGTATTCCTCTGGCACGAGCGCCTATGATTTCTCTCTTACACTTAGAGTGTCGGCCACCTCATTGGCATTTCCTGATAGTAATAGTTCCTTATAATCAATGTATTTTGAATGATCTCCAACTAAATTTTCTACCTCATTTCCAATCACTGCTTGTGCGAAAATTCTCTTCCTTACACTTTGGTGAGAAAAAAAATATCACCATTTTTCCATAAGTTATTGCCTCGATCTTTTAGAGGTTAACATTGTCACGATTGACTCTTGATCATACTTAGGACGTCTCTTATTTTGGGTCCTTCTTGATTTCACCAATCTCGACCCTTATTGGGTCAATCTATACTTTCTTATGGTTCAACATGTGCCCCACCTGGCATTATTATAATTACGTCACATTTCCTTTATCAAAATTTCTATTCTTGAGAACTTTGAATATTACCTTTTTCCTTGTAAAACCTCTAAGGTTATCCTTGAATCGTTCCTCATGTATTCCCTAGATACAGGGCATATCAAAATACCATTTACTAATACTAGAACCATTGTCTATTTACTTCTGAAAAATTTATCTACTGATCTTTAAAGGTTGTTATTACTTTAGTCCTTCATTCCATACTACCCAAACTCATAATGTCCCTATTAAGGGTGATATGCCAACCTTTATGCATTCCCCTAGGGTTCATCTCAAGTTATCGAAGTTATATCCTTAATTCCACCTTTAAAAAGGTACTTGCATCCTTCCATGGATAAATCAAGTCATATATCCTTGATAGATTATCTTATTCAATCATTCCCACCTTGATAGTCTATACCAATTTCATGATAGCATCCTTATTCAAACTGAGGTCAACCCATATGGCCTTCAAAAGATAACAATGGTTACCCACTTTTCTTTCCCAATTTGGTAATGACAATAGGGATGTTCTGGAAGATATTGGTCGTGTTCAACGTGAACTTCTTCTTAATAATTCCTCATTTACTTTTGTTGTTATCTCAACAGTCATCTCAATGTTGGGATATCTTTCAAACCTGGCATCTCCCTTTCTGGGTATCAAGCCACCGGTCTTACACTTCATATTCTTGAAGGTCACTTCCTTCATCCCATTTTCCTAAATTCTTGTTATCCTGTCTCCTCAGTCCATCCGTGTTTCCTTATTAATCCATCGATCTATCTCAAAGTTTCAACGAATACTCTCAACTTCAAGGGAATTAACTATAAGTATCGCTTACGCCTTCAAACCTTGAATTTATCTCATGATCAGTCACCATCGCGCTGATGATGACACACTTCTTTATATTTATTGCAAGGGTTTCTTAGGGTTTCCCTTACATAACTCCCTTATCACTTCTCAACTCTATTTCCTTTATATCCCTTTATACTCCTTCCCTTTTCAGTTTTTTATTTTCATTTCTATTACAACCATTACTGTAACACCCCCAAATCCGGGGTCGGGGATCCGGGTTGTCACGAGTTCCATTTCCCTTAATAACACCCAATCTTAATAATTACTCAACTACTCTGTACTGTGACCCCACAATAAACACACACACCATACGTTATAGTCTCAGAGATGAACATCCAAAAATAACCACAAGTCATTTTATTCCACAATTATCTGCCAATACACCTTAAAAGGTTTTCTGAATAAATTTACATTTCTTTGCCATTATTACAATTCATAATTATACATAAATCTGGTACATTAGAAGTTGAAAGCCTAGCCTATTGGTAGTTCCTACCTCAGCTACGGCGGCATCAATGCTTCTAGAAAACTGCGGAACGTCTCCTAATCGCTTGCGAATCGGGAGCTTGGTCCTGTTCATCCTTTCTATCTGTTGTTGTATGATGAAAGAAGAAGGCAAGGGTGAGCAGCAAGCCCACCAAAATAATATGTATAATGATTAATAGTATATGAGCCTTCTCTTAGTACTCATGAAAGTCTTGGTCAAAAGAAATGAACCAAGTTGATATCTTAATGCGATGAAGTCGCAAAATATTCAGTATATATATATATATATACTTTTCAAAATCTTGGAAGTCCTCTTCCATGCATAATATACACAGAGTTCCAGTTTATAACTGTATAAAAATATCGTTGCAAGGTGATCTCATATATCTAACCTTGTCTCAACGTTTTTCTGAAAATCTTTGTCATGCATAAGATAATCATATACTAGATATAAGTTTAAAAGATGAAGTTACAAGATACCCCAATATACTTATATCTTTTCCAAATATTACTTGAACTACCACCGTTCAAGTTATAATCAGTTCAAAAGTTCATCACATAGATGAGACTACAAGACAAGATTTGAATAGATTCAATCTTTGAATATCATTATAAATAATGAAGTTACGAGATACTTCATTAAATCCCGATATATATATACACCTATATATATACATTTCATACACTCCTTGAAAACCTCTGTTATGAAAATTATAAACAGAGTTGCAATATCCAATGAATTTGGAAAGGAGAAAACCTTGGCATAAACCTGATATCTTGCTGATCAGACAAAGATACCAATAAGTAACCTTTTCTACTAGTAGATGGACGAATTCCCCACTGGTCATCACCCTGGTCGCATTAGGACCTTATGCTGGACTGCCACTCAGCCACTTATGCATTTGATGGACTCCCACTGAGCCACTTACACTATCATGGACGCCCACTGAGCCCATGTTGCTTATGCCGACTCAATAGATGGACTTACTTCCCGAACGTTGGGTAAGTAATCAATTCATTTACCAAAACTGCAACCTTGTTGCGAATATAAAATACACCATAGAGCCGGATCCCTTAGATTTTTGAGCGAGTATTCAAGTCCCCTTAAAATGGAAGATCTTGAATTTGAAAACAAGTTTTGGGATCCGCTCTACCCTTTTTAAATTCATTTTGAAGACTCGAAAACATTTTTAAGAATGTTTGGAGTAATGCTGATTTATAAAATAAATCAGTCCCAATATGAAAGGAATATCTGAATATTATTATTTAAATAATATTCCCATAAAGAATAATCTTTATAAAAATAATTGAAGTAGAAGTATTAAAACTTATACTTGAAACGAGTATTAAATAACCAAAGATATACTTATATGAAAGTACTATCTTTATTTGAATAATCAAAAATAAGTTTGATTATTGACACCTTATTCTTTAATAAAATAAAGAATATACCTCAGCAATTAATCGGAGTCATAGATCCTCAAATAAATATTCAATAATATTCATTAAATAATATAAACTGAGTCATAAGCCCTCGAATGAATATTCAAATAATATTCAATAAATAATATAAAAGAGTCATAAGCCCTCGAATGAATATTCAAATAATATTCAGATAAATAAATAAAAGGAGTCATAAGTCCTCGAATGAATATTTAAAATAATATTCAGATAAATAAATAAAAGGAGTCATAAGTCCTCGAATGAATATTTAAAATAATATTCATTAATAAAATAAAAGGAGTCATAAGTCCTCGAATGAATATTCAAAATAATATTCATTTAATATAAAGGAGTCATACGCCTTCGAATAATATTCGAAATAATATTCAATAATAAAATAAAGTTAAAGTAATCGAATAAACCTTATTCGATTAATAGTTTTGAAAACTATGACCATATATATATAAGTATATATATATATATCCATATATACAAAATCTACTCGGGATCCTCGACTCCCAGTTTTAGAAAATATTTCCACCTTTGGGTCCCTATACTAAGGGTATACGCAAATACCGCTTATCTCTAGCATAGGTATTATGCAACGAATAAGCATTTGAACCAACAGATATATAAATCAAGAATACGAAACAGGCATGCATATATATACCATATCAGCATGCTTCAATATATCGCAACATTTGCTAATTAACCAACATGCATCTATCGCAAGATAATGCATATACATATATTCATCACAACAACAGTATAACGGTAGAAAACTTGCCTGAGCGACTGGGGGTTACGAATGGCTCGGGACGAGTCTGGTAACCTATAAACAACAAGTAAGTTGGAATTAAACCAAAGTCACTTGTAAATCTATACTTTAACTTAGACTCTAACGCTTGTTTTGCGCTTACTGATTTTCTTAAGTCACTCGAGTACCCTCTGCTCCACCATTTTTAATAAATTAACCATTATGAATTTTAAGGCGATTCCTTCACGAGTGTCTTACCAACTGCCTAACACTCTTACCATAATTGTTTCATACATTAATTAACCCTTTTTGGTCTTTAACCTATGTTTCAAAGTAAGGCGAGGGGAAATGTTTCGTTCGCGAAACGCCGTTACTTGAAACGGTCGTTTCTCCTAAACCGTGCATCGGAATCGAACGAACTACATATCAAAACGAAGCTTGTAACACGAGCTATCTAGACATGGCAATGGTCATAATCTAGCAGGGGATTCTCGGGTCCTAATGTTATGCACAAAAACAGTCTAAAGAAAATCGGACGTTACGACGGCTATGTTTACGCGATTTCCCAAATTTAAACCATTCAAACACCATCACAATTCAACCTCAAATCAATCATACAACCAACATCCATCCAAACCACATCATAACAGCCCCAACCAATTCAAGTTTAACATTCCTACTTATGCCTAAGCTTAACTTTAACCATACTTAAGTTCTTTTAATCAAAACAACAACATTTACCAATCCAACAACATCCCAAAACTCACTAATCTCTACATACACAACCATCAAGCCTCTCATGAACTAAAATACTCATATTATGCTCTTAGCATTCAATAACAAAGCTTGGTTAAGAGATTATACCTTCCTTGAAGCTTTTTAACACAACCCAAGAGCTTTGAATGCCTAAAGAACCTTGATCCTTGCTTGTATAACCTTAATCTTTCATAAAAATTCAAGAAAACTAAAGTTATTTCTTGAAGGTTACTATTCACCATCTTCTTCCTTGATTTATAGAAAAAGATTGGCTTGGAATTAGAAGCTTAAACTTATAGGAAGTATGTAACTATCCATGGGGAAGCTTAGATAATTACCTTGCTAAATAGTAAGTGGTGGAGCTTGGATCTTCAAATTTTAAGAAATGGGCCGAGAGCTAGCTTGGGAAGAAAGAGATTTTTGTGTTTTGTTTGATGAAAATGAAATGATTTGCTTGGTTGGTTGATTTTTGTGTTGTTTTTGGTTAATGACTTAATTAACCTTGATTTTGTGTGGTTATAATTCAACCACACTTCCTTCCCTTCTTTGTCATGCTTGTGTCACCTTGCACATGTCATAATGCTCTCACTTGTCCACACCTTGTGGTTTGATGATGTCACAATCCCTGGCTTCTTGTACAAGCTTGTCTCTTGGTCACTTATTTGTTTTACGGTTCGCTTATCTTTCGTTCTAGTTTATCGTTTGAGGGATCATACCCGGGATCTTATTACTTAGGTTCCCTTAACCTTTCTCAATATATTATATTCCTTTTATGATCCTCTCCTATAATCCTTTAATTTCAATCCTTTTTATCCTGTTACCTTATACTCAATTCTCTCCGTATCTTGTGGATTTCCGGGAAAAATCAAAGTGTTCGGAATTGGATTCTGACGATCTTTACATACACTTATATACCACATAGAGTACTAATAATATCCCATAAGATCAATAACAGAACCCCTACATAGCGTGGCATGAAAAGTTTTCTCGTTCAGCAAAAACACTATTCATAAGGGTTTCAAAATTTCTCAAAAATTGGGGTTATTACAGTCTCCCCTCCTTAAAAGGATTCCGTCCCGGAATCAGATAGAAAACAAATGGGGATACTTTCTTAGCATTACACTTTCTAACTCTCGAGTCAATTTTCCACATTGTGGTTCTACCACCAAACTCTGCCTAGTTTGATAATCCTTCTCCTAAGCACTTGTTCCTTTTCACTCTATAACCCTTCCTGGTTGCTCCATATAGGTTACGTCGGGTTGCATATCTATGCGCTCATATGCCCCTATTTGACTGGCATCCGAATTACACTTCCTTAACATTGATACGTGGAACACGTTATGAACTTGCTACATGTTCGGGGTTAGGGCTAGCTCATATGCTAACTTCCCAAACGTCTTAATATATCCAAGGGTCCAACAAATTGTAGACTTAGCTTTCCTTTCTTTCCGAACCTCATCAATCCTTTCCAAGGGATACCTATAACATTACTAGGTCCCCTATTTCATACTCTTTATCCTTTCGTGTCAAATCAACATACTTATCATGTCCATCTTGGGCTACTACCAGCCGTCCTCTGATTAGATTTATCATATCCTTGGTCCTTTGGACTACTGCTGGTCCGAGCATCTTACGCTCTACAACTTCATCCTAACGTAAGGGAGATCGACATTGTCTTCCCTCAAGGATCTCATAAGGTGACATCTCGATAATGACATATGATCTATTGTCGTAAGATAACTCAATCCGAATTAAGTGATCATTCCAAATTCTTTCAAGTCTATTGCCCAGACTCTCATTATAGCTTTTATCATTAGAACTTTTGCTTCTCAATACCCATTCTTTTCCAGTTCGTAATCGCTACTACCTTCCGTTCCTAATATTATACTGGTTATACTTTTGCTCGTTAGCGTTCTATAACCTTTTAATAACCACGTCAACCTTAGTATCACGAATGTGTTCCCATTCTGCATACTACCACCACTTTATTACTCCTTTTTCAGTTGTTTCTATTTTCCAAAATTTGATCAATCAAATAGAAGTAAAGGAATTTGTTGAGAGATCACTATGATCATGAACACTTGTTATATCGCTTAGTTAGTACAGAAGGTGGCCAGCCTTTAGTACTTGACAAGTGATTAAACAATAGCTGGTATCCTACTAGGCTTCTATCACACAGATAGATAGTCATTCGGCAATACCTCCCCTTTCTGGAAGGGTTGTTCTTCTCAGCTTACATGAAATGAAAAGAAGAGAAAAGAACAAATTGAAGAGAACTGTATATGTGAAAAAAAAATATATATATATATATTGCCACAAAATATCTGGCTTGGAACCTACCTCTGAACTATAGAGGTTTGTCATAGGAGAACAATTCATATACGTATATAAATCAACATTAAGCATTGTAGCCTCGTATTTCCCATGCCTAAATATTTTCGCTATCCCGTCCATCATTCTATGGACCCACACTCTTCCTCGAGCTTATACACAATTACCTTTGAAACTCCCTCGACATCGAAAATCGAATCTGGGATCTCATTCTAGACATCATCGTTACTTGAATTCTATGCTTGCACCGCAACCTTCCTCGTATAATAATACGACTCTCTATTGATAAGAAAGAATAATAATTCACTAGGTAGATACTCTACTTAATTAGTCTATCAATGATAACTTATACACTACCACGACCCGATTAGTGGTACTCAATCTCAACACCCATTCCAATACAACTCTCACGGTTGTAATCAGCTCATTACTCGCAGAATCATTGTTGCCTTACTATGGTCCACCACTAACCTACTGTAGTCATTCATTTTCCATGAAGTCTTAATAGCTAACCATACGGAGTCCATACATGTCGTATCAAATCCTTCTAAGGAGGTAACATAATCACCATTCATGATTCATGGAGTACACTCCTGATCCTGACATACATACATGACATGAAGCATATAAAATTGCAGAAGAGTTTCAATCAAAGCACCGATAGCAGGTTAGTACCATTCTTAATCATACGCCCTAAATAGAGGACTTAAGTCAAAGGTTCGTCTAGTCCTTTTTGAAACATGGTCCTGGCTTATCTCAAGATAGTACCTTCTGAGATAGATAGCCTGCTCATGGTGATTACACGAATTAAACCTTTACCAACTACTATTACGGTTGGGTATTGCACAGTCATCAGAAGGAATGTCAATCTTCCAAACCATAATATAACCTTCATAGCTTTAACCATCATCACTGTATTCCTTTGGCACAAGCGCCTATAATTATCCTCTTACCTTTAAAGTGTCGGCCACCTCTTTGGCCTTTCCTGATAGTAAAATTTCCTTACGTTCAATGTCATTTTAACCACCTCCAAATAAATTTTCTACCTTATTTCAATCACAGCTTATGTGAAAATACTTTTCTTTAATATCTGATGAGAAAAAAAAAATTCCATTTTTCCATAAGTTATCCCCTCAGTCTTTAGAGGTTAATCACTGTCATGACTGACTCTCAATCATAATTAGAACATCTTTTATCTTAAGTCCTAATTGCCCTGAACAATTTCGACCATTACTGGTTCGATCCATACTTTCTCGTGGTTTAACACGTGCCCCACTTGGCAACATTATAATTACGTCATATTTCCTTTATCAACATTTCTATTCTTGAGAATTTTGAATATTACCTTTCTCCTTGTAAAACCTCTAAGGTTATCCTTCAATCGTTCCTCCTGTATTCCCTAGATACATGGCAATCACAATACCATTTACTAATACTAGAACCATTGTTTATATTCTTCTGAAAAATTTCTCCACTGATTCTTAAAGGTTGTTGTTACTTTAACCCTTTCCCAATCATACTGTCAAAACTCATACTGTCCCTATTAAGGCTGACATGCCAACCTTTATGCAGTCCCCTAGGATTCATTTTAAGTTACCAATGTTCTATCCTTAATTCCACCTTTAAAAGGTACCTGCATCCTTCCATGGATAAATCAAGTCATATATCCTTGATAGATTATCTTATTCATCATTCCCACCTCGATAGTCTATACCTAACTTCATAATAGCATCCTTATTCAAATTGAGGTCAATCCGTATGGCCTCCAAAAGATAACAATGGTCATCCGCTTTTCTTTCCTGATTTGGTAATGATAACATGGATGTTCTGGAAGATATTGGTCATGTTCAACGTGAACTTATTCTTAATAATTCCTTATTTACTTTTGTTGTTTATCTCAACAGTCATCTCAATGTTGGGATACCTCTCATACCCGGCGTCTCCCTTTCTGAGTATCGAGCCATCGGTCTTACATTTCACATTATTAGAGGTCACTTCCTTCATCCAATTTTCCTACTTTCTTACTTTCTTGTCTCCTTAGTCTATCCGCGTCTTATTATTTATCCTTCGAACTATCTAAAGGTTTCCTTGAATCCTCCCAACTTAAAGGGGGTACAATATATGTATCTCTTATGCCTTCAACCATCAATTTTAACTCATGGTGGATCATAATCATCCTGACGATTACATACTTTTCTATTTCTATTGCTATGAGTCTTTAGGGTTTCCTCATACCCAACTCCCTTATCATTCCTCAAACTCTATTGCCTTTATTTTCCTTTCCACTTCAGTTTCTTTTTTTTTTCCTTTCTCTTATCATTATTTCACAAACCAATCACAATATAAGCATTGATTTCAAACATCCCGTCATTCTGGATTCGTGTCCTCAGAACGAATCTTGACAACTTTTACAACTTAGATTCATAATTTATCATACTCGTCTGCCTTTATTCTGACTCTAAAGCTTTTACACTATCTCCATAACCTTGGGAATTACCTTCCCGAAAACAATTGACTGAACTTAAATCAGTTTATTCTAACCTCTGGCTCCGTGCCTTTCTTGGTCTTTCACCAGCAGGTGGCCTCTCTTTTAGGAGGGTAAGTGATAAAAACAATCTTTTGTGATTCGTCAATCATTTAGAATCTCAAATGATTCCTATATTTCCTTTAGCCAGGCTCTTGCCTCGACTGGGTCAGCTTGTTCCTTGGAACTCTGAGAGCTTAGCGACTTAGAGGTCCTGAAAGAATTTCACACCACATTGTTTCCTCAAGGTGGTGGTTGGGAATAAAATATAAGTTCTGTTTAGACAGGTTCATGAATTTCCGTATAGGAGTACCGTCTCGGGTCTCCTTATCTCGCTCGACTTTTACTTTCTTAGTCTAAATATTTCTTCCTACTCCCCATAATTGGAGTCATCTTTTAATTTAAAATCTTCATTTTCCACTTTATTATATTCCGGGTTCTTTATATCTTAATTGCAACCTCCCTGATTATCACGTTCCAGGTTTGCCCTTAATCTTATTCCTTGTGGGGGCATATTACTTGGAAAATTTTGAGAATCTCCGGATAGTTTTCTTACTTACTTTGCTTAAGTCTTTCCCTCGTTTAGTTCTTGCACGATTGCAAATTATGAATTCTTAAGTTCGATAAACTTCATGACACTCTCTTAAGTGTTAATAGAGCAATTAACAATATGATTTATCACAAACAAACTGACCTGAACTGAAATTAACGAATATATACATAACCATTTGTTCGAGGGTACAACAACTGAACATATTAAAGAGGATTACATCATTTGAACTTATCGCTCCTATCCCAAAAGTACTACCATAGATAGTCATCTCGTCATTAAAACTAATCATTTGTAACTTAGGCTAATCCTCCAAAAGTGGTGCTGCATGAAATTCTTGTCTGATAGCTCTGACTCTGCATACTACCATGGATCAAGAAATGCGAGCACGCACGACATCCCTAACCTGCTCCATCACAGAGGTGATGAGGTCTAAGATAGTCGCAAGTAGAGCTGGATCAACCTGACCCTCAAGATGGCCTCTAGCTGTAACACGGGTGGTAGCCTCAATCCTTTCCATGCTATACGCTAATCCTGCCGGAAGTATCCCACCCTCAATCCTTGGTACAGTAAGTCGATCCAACAGATCACTCCTAACATTTCGGGCCTCTGACAGGCCACCCAAAGTCATATGATAATCAGCGATAAGAGAAGCCTGAGTGGTAGCATCTAGCAGTCCATGGGGTGCAGGTGGCGTAGACCCGGGAGATCCAAACGGATAACCAAGCACGGTATCAGGTGACAATGGTGCAGGGAATAAAGGTGGCATTTCCTCAGTATGTGCTGGGCTCTGTACAGGGGAGGGAACAGGAATTGGTGGAACCTAATGGATGTCTACAGGAGCCTCTAGAAGAGGGTCTGATACTGGTATAATTGGGGTCGTGGAAGGCCCCACTCCTTCTGCCCTCATTAACCTTTGTGCCCTTGGTAACTCTTCATCCTCTAGTGCCACCCTCGCGGCCATTCTTGCTCTGGTAGTCGCCCTGACTACTGTCATCTGTTCCTCAGCGGTCCTCTCTTCATTCTCATCAGGATCCTCCATGAGATCCTCCTCAGCCACAATCCTTTCCGGAATAACATCCTCAACCGCAACATTCTCTATCTGAACCTCATCCGGTCCCTCATTAGGGTACTCCATCGGATTCACAATTTGATCTCCAACTTGTAATAAAACATCCTCATGCTGATGCTCCTGAACCTCAAGGTTCGGTGCCCCGCTGCCCTATACGAGAATGAACTATGATACTATCACGATACTTATAAGGGTTCCCGTAAGGGTTTTATCTGTCAGTGCTACGTTAGGTAGCCCGACTATGAACTTGGCAAGAGTCCTTATTATCTTAGTGAACTTATTATCTTAACGTCACATCATCTCTGAGGTTTATAACGCTTAGCTCTGATACCATTTCTGTAACACCCCCAAATCCGGGGTCGGGGATCCGGGTTGTCACGAGTTCCATTTCCCTTAATAACACCCAATCTTAATAATTACTCAACTACTCTGTACTGTGACCCCACAATAAACACACACACCATACGTTATAGTCTCAGAGATGAACATCCAAAAATAACCACAAGTCATTTTATTCCACAATTATCTGCCAATACACCTTAAAAGGTTTTCTGAATAAATTTACATTTCTTTTCCATTATTACAATTCATAATTATACATAAATCTGGTACATTAGAAGTTGAAAGCCTAGCCTATTGGTAGTTCCTACCTCAGCTACGGCGGCATCAATGCTTCTAGAAAACTGCGGAACGTCTCCTAATCGCTTACGAATCGGGAGCTTGGTCCTGTTCATCCTTTCTATCTATTGTTGTGTGATGAAAGAAGAAGGCAAGGGTGAGCAGCAAGCCCACCAAAATAATATGTATAATGATTAATAGTATATGAGCCTTCTCTTAGTACTCATGAAAGTCTTGGTCAAAAGAAATGAACCAAGTTGATATCTTAATGCGATGAAGTCGCAAAATATTCAGTATATATATATATACTTTTCAAAATCATGGAAGTCCTCTTCCATGCATAATATACACAGAGTTCCAGTTTATAACTGTATAAAAATATCGTTGCAAGGTGATCTCATATATCTAACCTTGTCTCAACGTTTTTCTGAAAATCTTTGTCATGCATAAGATAATCATATACTAGATATAAGTTTAAAAGATGAAGTTACAAGATACCCCAATATACTTATATCTTTTCCAAATATTACTTGAACTACCACCGTTCAAGTTATAATCAGTTCAAAAGTTCATCACATAGATGAGACTACAAGACAAGATTTGAATAGATTCAATCTTTGAATATCATTATAAATAATGAAGTTACGAGATACTTCATTAAATCCCGATATATATATACACCTATATATATACATTTCATACACTCCTTGAAAACCTCTGTTATGAAAATTATAAACAGAGTTGCAATATCCAATGAATTTGGAAAGGAGAAAACCTTGGCATAAACCTGATATCTTGCTGATCAGACAAAGATACCAATAAGTAACCTTTTCTACTAGTAGATGGACGAATTCCCCACTGGTCATCACCCTGGTCACATTAGGACCTTATGTTGGACTGCCACTCAGCCACTTATGCATTTGATGGACTCCCACTGAGCCACTTACACTATCATGGACGCCCACTGAGCCCATGTTGCTTATGCCGACTCAATAGATGGACTTACTTCCCGAACGTTGGGTAAGTAATCAATTCATTTACCAAAACTGCAACCTTGTTGCGAATATAAAATACACCATAGAGCCGGATCCCTTAGATTTTTGAGCGAGTATTCAAGTCCCCTTAAAATGGAAGATCTTGAATTTGAAAACAAGTTTTGGGATCCGCTCTACCCTTTTTAAATTCATTTTGAAGACTCGAAAACATTTTTAAGAATGTTTGGAGTAATGCTGATTTATAAAATAAATCAGTCCCAATATGAAAGGAATATCTGAATATTATTATTTAAATAATATTCCCATAAAGAATAATCTTTATAAAAATAATTGAAGTAGAAGTATTAAAACTTATACTTGAAACGAGTATTAAATAACCAAAGATATACTTATATGAAAGTACTATCTTTATTTGAATAATCAAAAATAAGTTTGATTATTGACACCTTATTCTTTAATAAAATAAAGAATATACCTCAGCAATTAATCGGAGTCATAGATCCTCAAATAAATATTCAATAATATTCATTAAATAATATAAACTGAGTCATAAGCCCTCGAATGAATATTCAAATAATATTCAATAAATAATATAAAAGAGTCATAAGCCCTCGAATGAATATTCAAATAATATTCAGATAAATAAATAAAAGGAGTCATAAGTCCTCGAATGAATATTTAAAATAATATTCAGATAAATAAATAAAAGGAGTCATAAGTCCTCGAATGAATATTTAAAATAATATTCATTAATAAAATAAAAGGAGTCATAAGTCCTCGAATGAATATTCAAAATAATATTCATTTAATATAAAGGAGTCATACGCCTTCGAATAATATTCAAAATAATATTCAATAATAAAATAAAGTTAAAGTAATCGAATAAACCTTATTCGATTAATAGTTTTGAAAACTATGACCATATATATATATAAGTATATATATATATATCCATATATACAAAATCTACTCGGGATCCTCGACTCCCGGTTTTAGAAAATATTTCCACCTTTGGGTCCCTATACTAAGGGTATACGCAAATACCACTTATCTCTAGCATAGGTATTATGCAACGAATAAGCATTTAAACCAACAGATATATAAATCAAGAATACGAAACAGGCATGCATATATATACCATATCAGCATGCTTCAATATATCGCAACATTTGCTAATTAACCAACATGCATCTATCGCAAGATAATGCATATACATATATTCATCACAACAACAGTATAACGGGAGAAAACTTGCCTGAGCGACTGGGGGTTACGAATGGCTCGGGACGAGTCTGGTAACCTATAAACAACAAGTAAGTTGGAATTAAACCAAAGTCACTTGTAAATCTATACTTTAACTAACTTAGACTCTAACGCTTGTTTTGCGCTTACTGATTTTCTTAAGTCACTCGAGTACCCTCGGCTCCACCATTTTTAATAAATTAACCATTACGAATTTTAAGGCGATTCCTTCACGAGTGTCTTACCAACTGCCTAACACTCTTACCATAATTGTTTCATACATTAATTAACCCTTTTTGGTCTTTAACCTATGTTTCAAAGTAAGGCGAGGGGAAATATTTCGTTCGCGAAACGCCGTTACTTGAAACGGTCGTTTCTCCTAAACCGTGCATCGGAATCGAACGAACTACATATCAAAACGAAGCTTGTAACACGAGCTATCTAGACATGGCAATGGTCATAATCTAGCAGGGGGTTCTCGGGTCCTAATGTTATGCACAAAAACAGTCTAAAGAAAATCGGACGTTACGACGGCTATGTTTACGCGATTTCCCAAATTTAAACCATTCAAACACCATCACAATTCAACCTCAAATCAATCATACAACCAACATCCATCCAAACCACATCATAACAGCCCCAACCAATTCAAGTTTAACATTCCTACTTATGCCTAAGCTTAACTTTAACCATACTTAAGTTCTTTTAATCAAAACAACAACATTTACCAATCCAACAACATCCCAAAACTCACTAATCTCTACATACACAACCATCAAGCCTCTCATGAACTAAAATACTCATATTATGCTCTTAACATTCAATAACAAAGCTTGGTTAAGAGATTATACCTTCCTTGAAGCTTTTTAACACAACCCAAGAGCTTTGAATGCCTAAAGAACCTTGATCCTTGCTTGTATAACCTTAATCTTTCATAAAAATTCAAGAAAACTAAAGTTATTTCTTGAAGGTTACTATTCACCATCTTCTTCCTTGATTTATAGAAAAAGATTGGCTTGGAATTAGAAGCTTAAACTTATAGGAAGTATGTAACTATCCATGGGGAAGCTTAGATAATTACCTTGCTAAATAGTAAGTGGTGGAGCTTGGATCTTCAAATTTTAAGAAATGGGCCGAGAGCTAGCTTGGGAAGAAAGAGATTTTTGTGTTTTGTTTGATGAAAATGAAATGATTTGCTTGGTTGGTTGATTTTTGTGTTGTTTTTGGTTAATGACTTAATTAACCTTGATTTTGTGTGGTTATAATTCAACCACACTTCCTTCCCTTCTTTGTCATGCTTGTGTCACCTTGCACATGTCATAATGCTCCCACTTGTCCACACCTTGTGGTTTGATGATGTCACAATCCCTGGCTTCTTGTACAAGCTTGTCTATTGGTCACTTATTTGTTTTACGGTTCGCTTATCTTTCGTTCTAGTTTATCGTTTGAGGGATCATACCCGGGATCTTATTACTTAGGTTCCCTTAACCTTTCTCAATATATTATATTCCTTTTATGATCCTCTCCTATAATCCTTTAATTTCAATCCTTTTTATCCTGTTACCTTATACTCAATTCTCTCCGTATCTTGTGGATTTCCGGGAAAAATCAAAGTGTTCGGAATTGGATTCTGACGATCTTTACATACACTTATATACCACATAGAGTACTAATAATATCCCATAAGATCAATAACAGAACCCCTACATAGCGTGGCATGAAAAGTTTTCTCGTTCAGCAAAAACACTATTCATAAGGGTTTCAAAATTTCTCAAAAATTGGGGTTATTACAATTACATGAACCAACACAACATAAGCATTGATTTGAAACATCCCGTCATTCTGGATTCGTGTCCTCGGAACGAATCTTGACAACTTTTACAACTTAGGTTCATAATTCATCATACTCGTCCGCTTTTGTTCCGGCTCTAAAGCTTTTACACTACCTCCATAACCTTGGGAAGTACTTTCCCAAAAACAATTGTCTGAACTATAATCAATTTATTATAACCTCTGGCTCCGTGCCTTTCTTGGCCTTTCACCAACGGGTGGCTTCTCTCTTAGGAGGGTAAGTGACAAAAACAGTCTTTTGTGATTCGTCAATCATTTAGGATCTCAAATAATTCCTATATTTCCTTTAGCCAGGCTCTTGCCTCGACTGGGTCAACCTGTTCCTTGGAACTCTAAGAGCTTAGCGACTTAAAGTCATGAAAGAATTTCCTACCACATTGTTTCTTCAAGGTGGTGGTGGGGAATAAAAGTATAAGTTTTGTTTAGACAGGTCCATGAATTGCCCCATAGGAATGTCATCCTGGTTCTCCCTATCTTGCTCGACTTCTGTTTTCTCAATATGAAATGTTTTCTCATCCTCCCCATAATCAGGGTCATCCTACATGTTTTAAATCCTCATTTTCCACTTCATTATGTTATGGGTTCCTTCTACCTTGATGGCGTCCTCCCTGACTATCACATTCAGGGTTTGCCCTAAATCTTATTCCTCGAACTATGACTTTCATCTAAGATCCAGTCCTTAAGCTCTTGAACATTTGGAACCCAAATTCTGTAGGGATACCTCATTATTCCCTCATCATCTTTCTAGGTATTAATCTCTTCTCCGGTCATTGGTTCTCTGCCTCTATTCATCACTTTTTTTCTTGGCACAATATGATCTTCTCCAATAATTCGGGTTGTATTGCAATCTCAAACAGCTTTTCGGTACCGGCTCCGGTTACCTTCACTTCTATTTCCATTTTCTCAAAATCTCTTATCAACTCTCCCAAAGACATTTTCATCTTGAGTCTCTCTTTTATACTAAGGGCATTAGCCACCATTTTGGCTTTCCCTGGATGATAAAGAATCTCATAATCGTAATCCTTGATTAGCTCTAACCACCTCCTCTGGCGCATGTTGAGCTCTTTCTACGTGAAAATGTACTAGAGAACTTATGGTTTATGTAAATCTTGCACTTTTCTCCATACAAGTAGTGCCTCCAATCTTTAGGGCAAAACTATTGCCACGAGCCCAAGCTCATGGGTAGGGATATCGAATTTTATATTCCCTTAATTGTCTTGACGCGTACGCGATTACCTTGCTGTGCTGTATAAGAAGCACCCTAATTCCTTATGCGAAGTGTCACTACACATCACGAAATCTCCTTTTTCCATCTGGCAACGCCAACATAGGGGCCGTCACCAACCTTTTCTTTAGTTCTTAAAAGCTGTTATCGCATTTCTCTGTCCTTTCGAACTTCTCAGTCTTACGAGTAAGCCGCGTTAAAGGGGCTACTATCTTTATAAACTTGAACGAACTTCCGGTAGTGACCGGCCAATCCTACCTCTGGTAGTCGCCCTAACCATGGTCATCAATTCCCCAGTGGTCCTTTATTCATTCTTTTCAGGATCCTCCACGGAATCCTTCTCAGCAATAATCCCTTCTAGGACAACATCCTCAACCTCTACATCCTCAATATAAACATCAGCCGGTCCTGCGTTAGGACGCTCTATCGGATCCACAATCTGATCTCCAATAACTAATAAAACATCATCGCGTTGTTGGTCCTCAACCTCAGGGTTCGGAGTCCCGCTACCATATACGATAACGAGCTACGCTTCTATCACGATATTTATAAGGGTTCCCATAAGGGTTTTAACTGTCAGTACTACGTTAGGTAGTCCGACCATGAACTTGGCAAGAGTTCTTTATATCTCGGTGAACTTATTATTTTAATGTCACATCATCTCTGAGGTTTATAACGCTTGGCTCTGATACCATTTATGTAACACCCCCAAATCCGGGATCAGGGATCCGGGTTGTCACAAGATCCATTTCCCTTAATAACACTTAATTTTAATAACAACCAACTATTGCGTACTGTGACCCCACAATATACACACACACCACAAGTTATAGTCTCAGAGATGAGTACCAAAAATAACACAAGTCGTTTTATTCCACAATTATAAGCCATTACACCTCAAAAGGTTTCTGAATAAATTTACATATTCCTTGCCATTTTTACAATTCATAATTATACATAAGTCTGGCACAACAAAAGTTGAAAGCCTAGCCTATTGGTAGTTCCTACCTCAGCTACAAAGGCATCAACGCCTACAGGAAACTGCAGAACATTTCCTAACTGCTCACGAATTAGGAGCTTGGTCATGTTCATCTTGTCTATCTG
Organism: Apium graveolens; assembly: GCF_009905375.1. Lineage (NCBI taxonomy): Eukaryota > Viridiplantae > Streptophyta > Magnoliopsida > Apiales > Apiaceae > Apium > Apium graveolens. The sequence continues at coordinate 83,923,996 of NC_133652.1, forward strand.
TTGTTGTGTAATGAAAGAAGAAAGCAAGGGTGAGCAACAAGCCCACCGAAATAATATGTATAATAATTTATAATATATGAGCATTCTCATAGTACTCATGAAAGTCTTGGTCAAGAAGAAATGAACCAAGTTGATATCTTAACGCGACCAAGTCGCAAAATATTCAGTATATATATACCTATATACTTTTCACAATCCTTGAAATCCTTTGACATGTATAATATACACAGAGTTCCAGTTTATAATTGTATAAAAATATTGTTGCAAGGTGATCTCATATATCTAACCTTGTCTCAACGTTTTTCTGAAAACCTTTGTTATTCATAAGATAATCATTAACTAGATATAAGTTGAAAAGATGAAGTTACAAGATACTCCAATATACTTATATCTTTTCCGAATACTGCTTGAACTACCACCGTTCAAGTTATAATTGTTTTCAAAAGTTCATCACACTGATGAGACTACAAGATAAGACTTGAATAGATTCAATCTTTGAAATATCATTTGAAAGAAATGAAGTTACGAGATACTTCATTAAGTCCCGATATATATATATATATATATACACCTATATATATATACATTTCATACACTCCTTGAAAACCTCTGTTATGAAAATTATAAACAGAGTTGCAATATCCAATGAATTTGGAAAGGAGAAAACCTTGGCATAAACCTGATATCTTGCTGATCAGGCAAAGATACCAATAAGTAACCTTTTCTACTAGTAGATGGACGAATTCCCCACTGGTCATCACCCTGGCCGTAATAGGACCTTATGCTGGACTGCCACTCAGCCACTTACACATTTGATGGACTCCCACTGAGCCACTTACACTTTCATGGACGCCCACTGAGCCCATGTTGCTTATGCCGACTCAAATAGATGGACTTACTTCCCGAACGTTGGGTAAGTAATCAATTCATTTATCAAAACAGCAACCTCGTTGCGAATATAAAATACACTACATAGCCGGATCCTTTAGATTTTTGAGCGAGTATTCAAGTCCCCTTCAAAAAGGAAGATCTTAAATTTGAAAACGAGTTTTGAGATCCGCTCTAACCTTTAAAAATCATTTTGAAGACTCGAAAACATTTTTAAGAATGTTTGGAGTAATGTTGATTTAATGAAATAAATCAGTCCCGATATATTAGAAAATATCTGAATATTATCATTTAAATAATATTTCCATAAGGATAATCTTTATAAAAATAATTAAAGTAGAAGTTTTAAAACTCATACTTGAAATGAATAATAAATAACCAAAGATATACTTATACGAAAGTACGATCTTTATTTGAATAATTGAAAATAAGTTTGATTATCGAAACATTATTCTTTAATAAAATAAAGAATATTATTTAATAAAATAAGCGGAGTCATAATTCCTCGAATGAATATTCAAAATAATATTCATTAAATAAAATAAAGGGAGTCATAAGTCCTCGAATGAATATTCAAACTAATATTCATTAATTAAAATAAAGTTATCGAATAAACCTTATTCGATTAATAGTTTTGAAAACTATATCTATATATATATAAATATATATATATATAATATACTCAGGAACATCAACTCCCGGTTTAGAAAATGTTCACCTTTGGGTCCCCTACACTAAGGGTATACGCAACAAATGCTTATCTCTAGCATATGTATTATGCAACTTATAAGCATTTGAATCAACAGTTAGATATCAATATTATGAAACAGGCATGCATATAAACCATATCAGCATGCTCCAATATATCGCAAGATTTGCTAATAATAATCATGCATCTATCACAAGATAATACATATATATATATATACATCACCACAACAGTATAACAGGTAGAAAACTTGCTTGAGTGTTCCCGGAATAGACTTAAGCTTAGACTGGGTCCGGTAACCTATGAACAATAACATAATCTGGAATTAGACCACGGTCACTTAAGAAACTAGTTTTTTAACCACTTAGACCCTAACGTTCGCTTTTGCGCTTAGCGATTTACATAAGTCGCTCGAGTACCCTCGGCTCCACCATTTTTAATAAATTAGCCTGATGAGTTGACCATTCCTCTACCCCACCAAAAACCGATGCCTTACCACTTGGCTATACTCCATACGGCCGACGTATGAATTTTAAGGAAATTCTTTCACGAGTATTCTACCAACTGCCTAATACACTTTACATAATTGTTTCATACTCCAACTAGTCATTTAAGGGTCTTAACCAAGGTTTCAAAGTAAGGCGAGGGGTAATGGTTCGTTCGCGAAATGCCGTTACTTAAAACGATCGTTTCTCCTAAATCGTACATCGGATTCAAGTGAACCACATATCAAAACGAAGCTTAAGACATAATCTAACTAAACATGGAAAAGTCACAGATTGAATAGTTAGCTCTCTGTCCCGAACACTAAGAACAAGCAGTTGTATGAAATTCGGCATTACGACGGCTATGTTTACGCGATTACCAAGTTTTAAACCACTCCAAACAACCACCATTCAACTCACAACCAACAATACAACCAACCCTCATCCAAACCTTACTACATCAGTCCCCAAACCTCAAGATTTTCCAATTTATACAACCCCACACATGAACTACTAGCTATACTTAAGTTTCATTAACTATAAACAAGATTTCAACATCCAAATCACTACAAATCCAATCCAAACTCTAAACACACAAGCATCGTGCTTCTCATTTACTATAACCATCAAAACCATCTTAATACTCAAAGTAAATTTAGGGTTTGGAGGTGTTATACCTTTCTTGGAGTAATTAGAGTAGCTAGAAAGTCTTAGGGAGCCTCCTACAAGCTTGATCTTTCCAAAGAAATCAAGAACACAAAGTTAGGTTTTCAAGTTTCTAAAAGTCAGATTGAAAGAACTGTCAAAACGAGGGTCTTACCATGCTTATTTGGATGAGACTTGTGAACAAGAGTTGTAGGCCATCTCAATACCTTTCCAAAGAGTTATAGAACATACTATTTGAGTGAGTATTGAAGGAGATATGGTAGTTTGAAGTTGCTGCTCTGGTTTTGGCCGAGAGCTTCTTGTGGAAAAACAAAGTCAACTTCTCAATTTTTGTGTTATGATTTCTTTTGGCTTGGTTGCTTCTCTTGTTTGCTAATTAAATTTACCATGGTAAAAATTACATGGCTCACAATCAACCAACTAACCTTTCTATTTGTCATGCTTATGTCACCATGCATATGTCATCTTTCTTATGTCATCTTCTTACACTTGTTTTCTTCTTATTGGTATGATGACATCATCACCCACTAATCTCTTTGATTAACCCCTAATTACTTGGCTAATGACCGCTTATCTGTTATACGGTTCGCTTAACTTTCGTTCTCGTTTATCGTTTGAGGGATCATACCCGGGATCTCATTACATAGGTTCCCTTAAACCTTTCTCAATATTTTATATTCCTTTTATGATCCTCTCTTATAATCCTTGAATTAAAATCATTTTAATCATGATACCTTATACTCAATTCTTTCTGTATCTGGTGGGTTTTCGGGAAAAATCAAAGTGTTTGAATTTGGATTCTGACGATCTTTACATACACTTATCTACCATATAGAGTACTAATAAGATCTCAGAATATTAATAAAAGAACTCCTACATAGTGTGGCATGAAAAGTTTTCTTATTCAGCATAATCAGCCAAATCACTATTCATAAGGGTTACAAAAAGTTCAATATTTTTTTTTGGGGTTATTACAGCGTGTGTAGATCTTTTTGCTTACCGGAGGGGGTTCTGCTACAGATGAGTTAGCAAAAAGAGTCTTATGCTCAGGTGAGAGAAGATGTTCTGCTATAAGCATAAGAAAACGAGCGTAGTAGCACGAAACCCTACGATTCGTAGAATGATCACGCAAAGCTGCAGTGAGACATCTCAGAAGAATGGGTAAAAGTAGTTTGACAAAATTGATCCTTTGATTGAAAACAACCGCAAGACCAATATACTGCAGAGTGGAAGTGATGTTGTGAAAATTGGATTTAGTGCAGTTGGCAAACACTTTGGAAAGTGTATCGAAGAAAATATCCCATTCAGAAACCAAATTGGATTTAGACAGCTTGGTTAAATTAATCACCCCTGACAGTGAATGGCATGGAAAAAGTTTGAAATCTCATCGTCAGAGGGTAAATTACAGAAATTGTCCATTGGAAAATTTAACGCTCGATTGATGACTATTTCATCAACTACATACTGTGTGTTTGCCACGGTGAATGAAAAAGATTTAAAATCAGCGGCCACAGTAGAGGTTGTGCAAATCAGTCTAAGCAGATCGACATTTAATAGCACATTTGATTTAATAGCAGAGCTAACAATCGAATGGTCATTTAAAAATCTAATCCACGACTTAAATTTTTCCACATCACACTTTTCTGGATTAAAATAACCAACATGATTATGCGAGACAATTTGGAAATTGAGAGCCATTAAAAAGGTTCAATAAAACACGCACTTTCAGAATTTTAAGAATGAAATTAAGAAAATTCGAATTAAAAAATAATCCGAATTTATTCAATTAAATCCAAAAAAATTAAAAAATTGTGTCTTGTTGATTTTTAGTCCCACAAACCACTTGAAGGTGCAAATTAAGCTAACACACAACACAATACCCGATTAAGAAAAAAAAATGGGTTTTAGAACATAAAAACAAAGTGAAAAAGAAACACCCAATTGCAATTGACAGATCTGAAAAAAAAAACGAACTGAAATAACCAAAAAAAATTTGGCAACACTCCTCCATGTATGTATACACACGTATATGTATATGTAACAGTTAAGTGTGCTGAGTAAAGAATCGAGCAAGGAAGAAAGTGACTGTGATGGTGGTTTTGATTGAAAGAAAGCGGCGATTTATGTATTGATTAGGTTAAAAAAAACTGAGAAGAAATAAAAAAACAACAGAAAAGGAGCCTAAGTACTACAACTGGTATGACAATCCTAGATTGTCATACCGATTGTCATACCAGGCAACAATTTTGAATTTAAAAGAAAATAAAATAACTGGTATGACAATCCGATAGTCATACCGATTGTCATACCAGTACAAAAAATAAAAAGAAAGATATATGATATAAGTTTTATAACTGGCAAGATAATTGATAGTCATACCGATTGTCTTGCCAGTATAAACTATACTGAAAATTTAAATTAAACATATTTAAACTGGAACGACTTTCAGCAAGACAATTGTAATAGTCTTGCCGATTGTCATTGAAGTTATATATATATATATAACTTAAAAAGAAAATAGAAAAGAGAATACAGAAAATATTAACAAATACAAAAAACCTAAATAATATTAATAATTACAGAATAGACAAATAAAGAGTAATAAAAATATGGCAAAAATGCAGAACATATTTACATAAATAAAATATTCAGAAATAATTTTATTTTAGTCCAAAAATAGATTTCTTTTGAATTTTATTAAATAAAATTCATAGAAAAATATTTTTAGAGAAAATAAGATATTCTGAAATATTTAAAATTGACAAATTGAATAAATAAAGAAGATAAGATAATAAAATATTACATAGGAATAAGCAAGAAAAATGGTAAACATGATAAAATAAATTTGCAAATGAATTTTTCATTCATGAAAAATTCATTTATAAATTCATTCAAGAACAGATCTCAGATATTAACTAGTTTAATCACTAAAGCTATTCAACATACCAAATTTACCAACTAATCTGGTAAATATGGATTCATCAAGTGGTTTAGTGAAAATATCTGCTATTTGTTCTTCTGTTGGAATAAAAAATAGTTCAATAGTACCATTCATGACGTGTTCTCTAATAAAATGATACCTGATGTCAATGTGCTTGGTCCTTGTGTGCTGCACAGGGTTGTTGGTGATGGCTATTGCACTTGTATTGTCACATAAAATAGGGATTTTTTTTAATACAGATCCATAGTCCCGTAGCTGGTTCCTAATCCATAAGATCTGAGCACAGCAGCTTCCAGCAGCAATATATTCAGCCTCGGCCGTTGAGTTGGAAACTGTTTGCTGTTTCTTGCTATACCATGAGACTTGCCTGCTACCTAGGAATTGACAACTCCCTGAGGTGCTTTTCCTATCAACAACACTTCCTACGTAATCTGAATCTGTATATCCAACAAGGTTAAAACCAGATTATTTAGGGTACCAAATACCTAGATTTGGTGTTCCCTTAAGATATCTCAAGATTCGTTTAACAGCAACGAGATGAATATCTCTAGGATCCGCTTGGAACCTTACACATAAGCATGTAGCATACATATTATATGGTCTGCTTGCAGTAAGATAGAGTAACGAGCCAATCATACCTCTGTAGCTTGTGACATCTACCTTAATGGAGTTTTCACATGGTCCAAGCTTGACAGTTGTAGATGACGGAGTCCTTGCTGATGCAGAATCCTCTAGATTGTACTTTTTGAGGAGTTCCTTGAGATACTTGGATTGACAAATAAATATTCCATCTAACCTTTGATTTACTTATAATCCAAGAAAGAACTTCAGCTCTCCCATCATGCTCATTTCAAATTTTTTGTGCATTAACTTAGCAAATCTCTTACAGAGACTATCATTAGTAGACCCAAATATTATATCATCCACATAGACTTGGACTAATAAATTATCATTCTTATGCTTTTTAGAAAAGAGAGTTTTGTCTATGACACCCCTAATAAAACCATTTTCAATAAGAAATTCAGAAAGAGTGTCATACCATTTTCTCGGAGACTGTTTGAGACCATAAATAGCTTTGAAAAGAAAGTAGACATAGTCCAAATGATCTGGATCTTCAAAACCAGGAGGTTTCTCTACATACACTTCTTCATCCAGCTTTCCATTCAGAAATGCACTCTTGACATCCATTTGATAAACTTTAAAGTTCGAGAATGCTGCGAATGTCAGAAATATCCTGATGGCCTCTAGTTTAGCCACTGGAGCATAGGTTTCATCATAATCAATGCCTTCAACTTGAGAATACCCTTTAGCTACCAGTCTTGCTTTGTTTCTTGTAACCACACCATCTTCATCTAGTTTATTCCTGAATACCTACCGAGTACCAACAGCTTTCTTGTGTGTAGGTCTAGGTACCAGTTTCCAGACTTGTTGATGTTCAAACTGATTGAGTTCATCTTGCATAGCAATCACCCAATCTGGATTAGTCAATGCTTCCTCAATCTTCTTAGGTTCCTTCTCAAAAAGAAATCTTGTATTCAGACATTCATTTTGAGTAGCACGTCTAGTTCTGACTCCAACATCTGGATGACCAATAATCAACTCAAAAGGATGAGCTTTATTCCAGACAGTCTGTCTTGAAAGATTTGATCTTGATGATTCGCCTTAAAATATATTGGGATGTTGTGTCCTACAAGTTGATCCTTCAGCATCTCCCCATGAGTTGTTGTCAGGTTGAATTGATGATTCTTCATCAGTAGCATTGGTATCTCCATTGTTGCCAATGTTTCCATCACCATTACCTTGAGTATCATCATGATTAATAGGTTCTTCACCAGCAACAACCTCAGGTTCTTGATCATTTTCTGATTCTGAATCTGACATATCATCAAACTTCAGTTTCTCAGAAGGATCTTCAGTTTGGATACTAGGGAGTTTAGTGTCATCAAATGTAACATTGATACTTTCAGTTACTCTGTGTTGATAAATGATATACGCCCTGTATGATCTTCTTCCATAACCAACAAAAATACCCTCATATGCCTTTGTCTTGAATTTACCACGACGATCATCTCCATCCTTGAGCACGAAGCATCTGGCACCAAATACATGAAAGTATTTGATATAAGGTTTCTGTTCATTCATAATCTCATAAGGAGTCTTCATGAGGTCCTTGTTGATTAGAGTTCGATTCTAAGTATAACATGCAATATTGATAGCTTCAGCCCAAAAGTGCATTGGAAGACCTGATTCACTTAACATAGTTCTTGCAGCTTCAATCAATGTACGATTCTTCCTTTCTACCACTCCATTTTGCTGAGGGGTTCTAGGAGCTGAATATTGTCTGGTAATCCCTTTGTCTGTACAAAATCCATTAAGAAGTGAATTCTTGAATTCTGTTCCATTATCTGACCTTATTGCTCTAATAGGGACATTAGAATCTAACTCGATCAACTTGATATGATCAATCACAACTTGTGGTGTTTCATCCTTAGAGTGCAGGAATAAAACCCACGAATACTTGGAATAGTCATCAACTATCACAAGACAGTAACACTTCTTTGACATCGAAAGAACATTAACTGGTCCAAACAAATCCATGTGCAATAATTGAAGAATACCAGTTATGGAGGATGTGTCAGTGCCTTTGTGACTTGCTTTCTTTGACTTTCCTTTCTGGCATGCCTCACACAGTCCTTCTGGGGAGAATTCCAGTTGACGCAGACCTCTGACCAATTCTCTCGTAATAAGAGAATTCATTGCTTTGAAATTGAGATGGGAAAGTCTCTTGTGCCATTGCCAGCTCTCATTTGATGATACCTTTGTATAGAAACAATTGACTTCAGGACTGCTTCCAGAGTTCATGTCAGCTACGAACAGATTTCCTTTCCGGATTCCCATCAAAGAAGGTTTTTCACTTTTCTTGTGCAGGATCTGACACTTTAGCTTGTCGAATAAAACATAGTAGCCCTTGTCACAGAACTGACTGATACTAAGCAGATTGTGTTCAAGTCCTTGCACAATATACACATTTTCAATGATAACATTTCCAGCTTGCAAACAGCCATATCCCTCAGTTAAACCTTTGTTGTTATCTCCAAAGGTAACCACTGGGCCAGCTTTCTCAACCACATTTGATAGCAGGGCTCTATCTTTGGTCTTATATCTTGACGATCCGCTGTTAAGAATCCACACTACCGGTTCTACCTGTTTAATGCCCTGCAATACAAATGGATTAGACCTTCTTCGGAACCCAAACTTGGTTGGGTCCGGCATACTTGTAGAATTGGCCTTTATCAGGCAAAACAACATTCTTAACTTTTATGTTCTCAACTTTCTCAATGACTGGACATTTGACCTTGTAAACAGCCTTGACAAATTTCTGTTTAAGCTTAGGCACAAATGTCTCCTTTCTAGCTTTAGGAGGACTAGCAGTCTTAGACCTATTATGCTTCCTATTATTCACATGCTGACGAGGAGTAGTCTTATCACTAGAAATGTGCTTACCATTAAAATAAGCAAACATCAAATTAAAAGCACAAGACATGCAATTAGGAACACCACATACTTTATGAGAGGAATTATCAACAGGCAAATTATGCATGGTAGACATGGCATTTTTGTTATCCAACTCAGGTGTGTCTGAGTTAGTCTTAGTTGCTTTCACAACTTTGACTGGAAATTTCGACACATTTGACTTGGAAACAACCTTCTCATTAGCAAGATCTTCAGCACGTATTTCTTCTTAAATAATAAGGGAGGTCTCATCAAATGGTTTAGCAATTGATTCTTTATAGAGGGGTTTATCAACACCCTTAAGCACATGTGGTACTTCCCTACCTTTAGCACAAACATGAGGAGGGGAGTTTATGCCTAATTCTCCAATAACAACATTATAATCATAACCTACTCCAGGTGTTTGATTAATAGCTTGCTTATTATAGAACTCTTTAGCCTTAGAGCAAGAATAAAGTAAGCTTTAACCTTAGTCTCAAGACCGGTGATCTTGTCTTTGAGAATAGTTTCGAGTTGTCTATAACAGTCAACTCTATTCTCTAGAAAAAGATACTTATTTTCTTAATTTGTCTTGATTAATATACACAAGTCTTAATTCATTAACCTCTTTCTCAAGGTCTTTGATTTGTTGAGTTAACATTTCATTATCACGACGAGCACAATCTAGGAGCCTCCTAGATGATCAACTAATTCAGCATCAGTAAATTTTACCTCTTTTCTTGACGATGAAGTGTTTCCATCAATAGCCATAAGAGCAAGATTCCCAACTTCTTCATCTTCACTGTCAGTATCACTATCATCCCAACTCCTTCCCTTTTCCAGGTAAGCCCTTTCAGATTTACTCTTCTGATTAGAATCATAAGAGTTCTTCCTTACTTGCTTTGGCTTCCTGCATTCTGTAGCAAATGTCCCAACTCATTGCAGTTAAAGCATCGAATAGTGCTCTGATCAACCATCCCTGTTTTGTATCCACCACTGCTGGTGTTAGAGGATGAAGATCCACCTTTCTGGAATCTATTGTAGTTGGACTTGTACTTGAACTTGGGATTCCTCTTAAATCTGACATTGGAGAATCTCTTGACAATCAGTGCCATTGACTCATCTTCCAATTGCTCTAGTTCTTCCAAGGAGTAAAACTCATCTCCTGATTGATTTGTAGTAGGAGGATCAAATTCTGCTACTATCACATTTTCCTCAGCCTTGGAAGACTGTACCATTCTCTCTGACTATTGAGATTGTTGTTGTTGTTGTGGTTATTGTTGTTGTTCTTCAGCTACTAGAGCAGTAGACGTGCTGACCAATCTACCTTTCCCGTAGACTTCCTTCTGCTGAATCTGCTCCAACTCATAGGTTTTTAGCACACTGTTAGATCACACACACTGTAGAAGGGGGTTGAATACAGTGTATAACACAATTAAATCGAATTCAAATAACACAAGTAACAGAAAACAGACTTTATTCAAAGTAATAAACTCTGTTACAATATGGAACTGTCCTCTCTCAGTGATGAACAAATATCACGAGAGCTGCTAGGGTTACAATAAATAATATTCTCGATAATGATAACACTTATAGTATAAACCCTATATCTGTGTTTATATACTACACAGTTACAAGATAATCACTAATTGATATGGAATATTATTCTGCTTCCTAAAATATATCAATCAGATATCTTTTCTTCCAAGTATTCTATTCTTCATAGAATTCCTTCTTCATGCATATCTCTTCTTACATTTGTCTCGATCTTCTCTTTCTTCAATCAGCCGCCTTCCTTATCTGAACGTTTCCTTTAAGTCCTGATATTATCTTCTGATAAATATCTCCTGAACCTTAAGTACTGATGACTTAAGTTCTGAATTCAGTATAAGTGTTAATTTCAGTTAAGTACTGATTTGTCATGTTTAAGTAAGATCTGAAAACTAAACATAAATCATATTAGTCATGATATTATCAAATATATCTAACAATCTCCCCTAACTTGTAAATTAGCATAATATACAAGTTTAACAAATATTTGATGATGTCAAAAACATTAAGTACAAATGCATGAGAAATTGACTAGATAACTACAACTTACAGTCCTTAAAGCTTTACCAACTTTAACTTCTGATAACAACTTCAGTTTGTATTCATATCAGAATTTGATCAGTTATAGATCTTGACTTGGCTTCACTTTCTGATCTCTCTGATGTCAGGAGTTGTTCTGAGATAGTTCTTTAACAAACATCCCTCAGCATATCTGAGTTCATCAATCATCCTCCTTTTAGCATCTTTAAGCTCTACAGAATCTTCACCAGTTTGGAAGATAGCAGCACTGAGATCATTAATTCTAGTTTTCCTTATGTCCTAATCCAGTCTAATCAAATATGTTTTGTCAGACTCAAGATTGAATTCTACAGCCTTATAACCCAGAAAGGTAGTTATAATCTTAGCAGAGTTAGGCTTCATCTCAACAATATCACCCTTGTGATCTCTGTACTTTGGAAGATATGTGATGTCAGACTTTACAGAATAAGCCTTTTCTGTCTCTGAATTTGAGCCTTCAAATAGTTTGCAGCACTTTCTGTTATTCTGTCATTCACTTGAAGTAAGAATAATACATGTTCCAGTTTTTCAAAATATCAGTGGAATAGCATTTTCCCTTATATGGTAAACCCTACCATCTGTCATGAAGTATAACAAGATGTGTTCTTTGAAGTAGGTATGGTAAACCATCTGTACAGATTCTAGTTGATTCAATCTTTCAGGAGTTGCTCCAACACCTGGTTCACTTAAGGAAGTTGGATCATTGGTTGTGTTCTGTACTCTTCTTTCATCAGCACTACCCAATCCAGATTTATCTCTTACTTCCTTTCCAGTAACCACTCTTGCCTCAAAACCACTTGCAGCAGTCTTCAAAGGTTGAGTCTGTTTGGCTTTGGTAAAACCTGGTAGGAGTATCTTTGAAGGTTTAACATGAGCAATGTCAGAGGTTTCCTTTTCCTTATCTTCTGATATCAAGTCAACTTGAGCTATGTCAGAGGTTACTTGTTTCTTAGTAATATCAGACTTAATTATATCTTGACTCTGAACAACTTGAGCCATGTCAGAGGTTGTCTTAGCAATCTTTCTTGAACTCAGAGTAAGATCAGCATCTTCATCAGAAATTTCTTCATCCACGGGAGGCACATAAACCTTTATAGGTTCACCAACTTTTTCTTTGCCCATAGACCTTGGATCTATCTGCAATTGTGATTTGGCCTTGGTTGCCTCAATATTTGTCCTTTCTTTTATCACAATGCCTTTGACCTTTGGAAGTTTCTTTTTACCAACAGAAGCTTCAGATTTAGAATTAACTTTTTCTGACTTAAGTCTAGCTTCTTCTTCCAATAGACTCTCAAAGTCCATTCCTGGATTTTCCTTCAGAAATAACTATCTTGAAATTTCTTCATCAAGATCCAAATGTTCATCAGAACTTATCCTTTTACCAGTATCAGAAGTAATTCTTTTTCCAGTATCAGAACTTGTTCTATGACCTGTAGCTTCAGCTCTTCTTGATGAGAGACCTCTACCTTGACTATGACCTTCACCCATTCCAGAGTTTCCCTGGTCATCTTTTTCATCATCCTTCCCCTTCAGTGTCTTAACAGTTTTGCATTTGGACTTAAGTACCTTATCCCCCTTTTTGGAATCAGCAGGTAAGAGAAGAGAGACAAGCAATTCCATTGAGGATTGGATTTCATCGAGTTGAGATTGCTGAGAAGCTTGTTTTTTCAAAATTTCATCAATCTGAGATTGTTGCGTCTCTTGGGTCTTCTCAATATAAGCAACTCTGTCAAAGGTAGGTTTGAAAAAAAACTTCTTGTCCAGCTTGACAAGTGTATCTTGCTGCATTAAGATTTCTTGAACCCTGTTCAACTTGTCTTGAGTGACAGACTGTTGACCTTGAAGGTGCCTTGTAGTAAGTGCAGTAACTCTTAGTTGTGTCTTGAAGTCATCATTAATTAGCATCTCATCAGCTTTTGCCAAGTTCTCAGCAAGAATTTTTTCAGATGGAACAAATGTAACTGTGTTCCACTTCTTAATCCACTCCTATCCTCTAGGAGTTTCACTGCAAGGTACTGGTGCATCTCCTCGAACAAACTTTTTGACTATTTTAGATTTAGGAACAGGTTGTGGAGGTGCATGTCCTGAAGGACCAGCTTCATCAGCATCTGCATTTGTAGCAGCATCATCAGTATCATCAGCATTTGCAGCATCAGAACTTACAGATTCAGCATCCTCTGATAAAAGAACAGTATGAGAGGCTATGGAGGCTTCAACATCATCCTCTAAGTGCTGATCTGCTTCCAAGTTCTGATCAACAGCCATATTCTGATGCTCACCTATAGTCGGATCTTCAATGTCTAGATGCAGAGAAGGTGTTGTAGACAATTCTGGAGTATCAGTAGCATCAGGAACTGGTGTTGTTGATGGATTAATTGGAGCTGGTGGAGCTTCTAAGTAGAGAACCTCAGGCACAACCAGGTTGTGAATATCAATTTCAGCACTTGTGCCTGGGTCTGCAGTAGATACTGGTTCATGTACAGGAGACACAGGTGGTGTAGATGCTTTATCTGTAGCAGTAGCTTCAGCAAATTCTGGCTCTTGTGAGATCAGAGATTCCTGATCTCCTTTCTTAGCTGCTACTTCCTCATCATCTGAAGCTGGCCTGTGAGCTCTCTTTTTCTTTCTTTTCTTTGAAGATGGAGATTCCTTGGGAGTTTCAGCATAGGACATTCTTCTAAGCCTTTTGAGAAGCTTAGATCCCCCAATTTCAGTATCCTTCTGAGAAGGGACCTTCTCAGCTTCTGTAACAACAGGTTCTGATGCAGGAACCTGTTCCTCACTGTCTGACTCATCTCTCAGAACAACCATTGGAAATTTAATGCTGACAGGTAGAAATAATTCTACCTCGTCTCCCTAGACTGAGGAGAATAAAAACAGCCATTGGAAGTGTAAAACAGGGTTTAATGCGTACAAGAAACAAGTAAACATTACTGTGCATGGACGTGTACCACTAACCCTAAGTGTATTGACTGTTAATATCTCACCCGAACTTATTCTGATTTAAAATAAGACTGTTTCAGATTTTAACCACAAATAAGTCAAGTAAGGAATCATAATTTAATATCAGTACTTAGACTTATATCATAACTTAACAGTCATCAGAATATGATTTCTTAACTTGAAAAATGAATTCCTATTTCTGCAATTCTTCACACAAATTCTGATTTCATTTCTTCAGAACTTAATCATCAGAACTTCCATCATAGCTTGTCCTTAGAATTTATGCAATCTGACACATAAACTGTTCATCTAAAATAACATTGATCACCATAGTAATTTTCATCATCTATATGGAGTGTAAGTGTGTGCATTAAGCTAAATATCAGACAAAGAGTAAAGTCTGATTCACTTCAGTACATCTTAGAAATAAGGCATAACTAAGAACTTTACTTAAAATCTGTCATTATTCAGAAGCCTACTATTGAATGAGTTCATGCATGAGTCCACCTCAACTTTTTTGTGCTTATTTTATGCATCTTTTGAAATTCCATTTTACAGTGGCTTCTCAGTGTAAGTGAGTCACGACTGTTTATCAGAATTTATACTATAATCAGAGTATTTCTCCAGTAATCATATAGTGTGAAAAGTCACCAAGAAAAATAATTATTTGCTTTTCTGATGCATATTACTTAATACCAGCAATGCACTTGGGTCGTCCCTTCCACATTTTTACTCTAGATCTCAAAGGAGTGCCTGATTTTTATTCCTTGTTCTTTTCCTTTTTCTTTTGATAAGTGAGGTTTATCAGCACTTAGTACATTCACCAGATTTACTAACATCAGAACTTAACAGATGAGAAGCATTATTCTAGTTTTTGACTTAGTAGTAAGATAGACAAAGTAAACTTAACTAAGCTCAATATCAGAATTTGCTTGTGTCAAGAGATTTCCACATAAATAATTACTTCAAACATGGGATCTTTAGAATATTAAAGACTATTAGGTCAGCATCTAGCACAGTTATCCTCATAGAAGTGAATAGTCACAGAAACATTCATATCACTATCAGAGTTTAGAAATTCACATCAGACAACAATCAGTACTTAAGCAATTTTTAATTAAGCACAGAATACACAAAGGTAGTAATATATGTAAATACTGATCATAAAGTCTGATGCAGCAGAACAAAAGCTAAGCAGATTTAGAGAAAGAACCTGAAACCATTCCAAGTTCATTTACCAATCTTGTAAAAGTAGTTTCACACAGTGGTTTTGTGAAGATATCTACTAGTTGTTGATCTGTTGGAACAAAGTGTAATTCCAATGTACCTTCATCCACATGTTCCCTTATAAAGTGGTACCAAATGCTGATGTGCTTTGTCATTGAGTGTTGAACTGGATTACCTGTCATAGCAATAGCACTTTGATTATCACAGTAAATAGGGATTTTAAAATATGTTAACCCATAATCCAGTAACTGATTCTTCATCCAAAGAATCTGTGCACAACAGCTTCCTGCAGCAATGTACTCTGCTTCTGCAGTTGATGTGGAAATTGACTTTTGTTTCTTGCTAAACCAAGAAACCAATCTGCCTCCAAGAAATTAGCAGCTTCCACTTGTGCTTTTCCTGTCAATTTTGCAACCTGCAAAATCTGCATCTGAGTAACCTATTAGTTTAAAATCTGATTCTCTGGGATACCACAATCCCAGATCAGCTGTTCCCTTAAGATACTTGAAGATTCTTTTAACAGCTGTTAAGTGAGGTTCTCTTGGATCTGCTTGAAATCTTGCACAAAGACAAGTAGCATACATGATATCAGGTCTACTAGAAGTTAGATAGAGTAAAGAGCCAATCATACCTCTGTAATCAGTAATATCTACTGATTTACCAGTATCCTTATCCAGTTTTGTTGCAGTGGCCATGGGAGTGGATGTACTTGAACAATCTTGCATTCCAAATTTCTTCAGCGTGTTTCTGGTGTACTTGGTTTGACAAATAAAAGTGTCTTCTTCATTCTGCTTGACTTGAAGGCCCAGAAAATAGCTAAGTTCTCCCATCATACTCATTTGATATCTTGACTGAATCAATTTGGCAAACTTTTTGCAAAGTCTGTCATTTGTAGAACCAAAGATGATATCATCAACATGTATCTGAACCAAAAGTAAGTCATTTCCATGGTTGAGGTAGAACAATGTTTTATCTATAGTTCATCTGTTAAATCAACTTTCCAAAAGAAACTGAGCTAAAGTCTCATACCATGATCTTGGAGCTTGTTTAAGGCCATAAAGTGCTTTATCAAGCCTGTAGACATGAGTTGGATATTTGGGATCTACAAAGCCTGGAGGTTGTTCAACATATACTTCCTCCTCTAATTCTCCATTGAGAAAAGCACTTTTCACATCCATTTGAAAGACAGTAAACTTTTTGTGAGCAGCATAAACCAAAAATATCCTTATGGCTTCCAATCTAGCAACTGGTGCAAATGTTTCATCATAATCAATTCCCTCCTGTTGAGAATATCCTTTTGCAACCAACCTTGCTTTATTCCTTGTAATTATGCCATCACTATCAGTTTTGTTTCTGAACACCCACTTTGTACCAACAACAGATCTGTTCTTTGGTCTTGGCACTAGGGTCCAGACTTTGTTTCTTTCAAATTCATTTAACTCTTCCTGCATTGCTTGCACCCAATCAGCATCTTGAAGAGCTTCTTCCACTTTCTTTGGTTCAGTCTGAGAAAGAAAAGAATTGTAAAGACATTCACTTGAAGTAGTTGTTCTAGTTCTGACACCTGCATCAGGATTTCCAATTATTAAGTCAGGTGTATGTGATTTAGTCCACTTCCTTGCAGATGGAAGATTTTCTCTAGAACTGGATGCTCCCCCATGATCCATGCTATCTTCATCAACATTTTCTCATGCTCCCCCTGAAACTGTGCTCTCTGAGTTGGATCCTTCAGAATTTAAGTTTTCAAAACTATCAGAACTTGATGAATCAGAACTTGAAGAGCCAGTTGTATGTTCTGATGCTTCTTGAGATGTGTTTGTATCTTCAGTATGCTCCCCCTGCACAGGTGCATTCTACTTTGACGTAGTCACCACAGTTTCAATGACATCAGAGTTTAATCCATCAGAGTTTGCAGTATCAGGACTTAGATTGTTAGGGTTTTCAGTATCAGAATTTAATTCTTCATTTTCAAATCTCAGCTGACCATGATCATTGAAATCTTCAAGTCCAGTAATCTTCTTATCATCAAAAGACACATTGATAGATTCCATGACCACCCTTGTTCTCAATTTGTAGACTCTGAAGGCTTTTGTGGAAAGTGGATATCCAACAAAGATTCCTTCATCAGCTTTTAGATCAAATTTGGATAGCTGTTCAGGGTGAGTCTTAAGAACAAAACACTTGCATCCAAATACATGAAAATATTTCAGATTTGGCTTCTTTTTCTTCACCATCTCATATGGTGTCTTTCCATGCTTGTTAATGAGTGTTGCATTCTGAGTAAAATAAGCAGTCTGCACAGCTTCAGCCCAGAAATAGGTTGGAAGCTTTGCTTCATCAAGCATAGTTCGTGCAGCTTCAACGAGAGTTCTATTCTTTCTTTCAACAACTCCATTTTGCTGTGGAGTTCCAGGAGCAGAAAATTCCTGCTTGATTCCTTGGTCTTTGCAGAACTCTTCCATTGTAAGATTCTTGAACTCAGTGCCATTATCACTTCTTATTATTTTCACAGTGTCTTTAACCAATTTATCCAGTTGCTTGACATGATCAATCAAGATAGATGCAGTTTTACTTTTTGTGTGCAAGAAATACACCCATGTGTATCTGGTGAACTCATCCACTATGACCATAGCATATTTCTTCTTTGCAATAGACATGACATTCACTGGACCAAATAGATCAACATGTAGTAGTTGATAAGGCTCAAGAATTGATGATTCAGTTTTGCTCTTGAATGAAGATTTCCTTTGTTTAGCCTTCTGACAAGAATCACAAAGACCATCAGGAGCAAATACTGGCTTTGGCAGTCCTCTCACAAGATCTTTCTTGACTAGTTCATTTATAATGTTGAAATTTAAATGAGAGAGTTTCGTGTGCCAGTTCTAGCATTCTTCAATTGATGCTTTACTCATCAGACAGATTGCAGAACCATCAGTACTTGTTGAAAGCTTGGCTTCATAAATGTTACCATGCCTGTATCCTTTCAGAACAACTTTGCCTGTAGATTTGCTTATAATTTCACAGTGTTCTTCAAAGAAATCCACATGATAACCTCTGTCACAGATTTGACATACTCAGCAGATTGTGTTTAAGTCCTGAGACCAGAGCTACTTCTTTAATAATGACATTCCCAAGATTGATATTGCCATATCCCAATGTTTTTCCAATATTGCCATCTCTATAAGAAACACTTGGGCCAGCCTTCTTCATAAAATCTGATAGCATGGCTTTATTTCCAGTCATATTTCTTGAACATCCACTGTCCAGAACTAGGATGTTTTTCCTGTTGCCCTGCAATCACAAAGACCACTAATGATTAGTTTTAAGGACCCGGACTTGCTTGGATCCTTTGGCCTTATTAAGTTTATTAACATTTGCAGCGGATTTAGCATCAGAGTTTATGTTAACATTTTCCTTATCAGAATTTTCACTATCAGACTTTGAATCAGAACTTACACTAGAAGGAACAATGCTAACTTTCTTTAAAGAAGGTTTTATTTAATAATAATCATAGTACAAACTATGATATTCCTTACAATTATAAATGGAATGCCATAAACTCCAACTATGAAAACAAGGATTTTGTGGCTTATATCTAACAGACTGACTCTTAACTCCTGACTTTGAAGGTAAGGAGTTTATGTTCTTATTCTTCCTGCAAAAAGAGGCCAGATGGTTAGAACTTCCACAGTTATGATATGTTTTTCTAGGAGCATTAGGAACAGGTTTATAATCATTGCTTTTATTCACACCTTCCTTTCCATTCCTATTTTTTCTAGGTGATTTTACCTTGTCTGCATTCTTAATATCTTTTAGCTTATGCTTAAGCTGCTTCTTTGTCATTAAGCCTATGTTAACTTCAGTTGTCTTTTCCTGTTTTAGTTTGTCAGAAGTTAATTCCTCTTTAACTTTTAATTTCTCAGTTTCAAACTTTACAGCTACAAACTTAACAGGTTTTAACTTTGGCTTTTGTTTAACAACTATAGGCTTAAAATATACAGTTCCTTTATCATTCTTATCATCTCCATAACCTAAGCCCTCTTTCCAGTTTTCACTACTTAACAAATTCTGAGTTGTTCTGCCAGAGTTAGTCCAAGTCCTGATAATCTCTCTTTCCTTTTCTAACTCAGCTTTTAGAGATTCATTCATTTTAAATACTTTATCCCTAACATAGAAAGCATCATCTCTATCTTTCTGAGTTTGATGGAACATGACTAACTCTTTTTCTAAATAATCATTCCTCTTTTTACAAGCAAGATTTTCAGAAGTTAATCTTTCACATGTTAAAGTTTGATCTCTATAGCGAATGAACATGGTTTTAAGATATCTTCTTAACTCATTAATATCATCAGTATGAAAGGCATAAGTAGTTTGAGGTACCTTTAACTCAGCAACTTCAGGACTGCTATCATCATTTGCCATATCAGCATTTACCATCAAGGCATAATTCTTCTCACTTTCAGAATCTGAAGTGTTTGTCCAGCTTTTCTTCTTTGTGACAAGAGCCTTGCCTTTATCACTCTTCACTATCTTGCAATCAGGAGATATGTGACCTTTCTCACCACAGTTGTAGCATTTGACATTTGTGTATTCTCCTCTGTCAGACTTCCCTCCTTTGCCTTCAGATTTTCTGAAATTCTTCTTATCAGAACTTGCACCTTTCCTGAAAAACTTCTTTCCCTTCCTGAACTTCCTGTATGCAATCCTTGTGATTCATTTCACCATAAGAGCACACAACTTTATCATCTCTTCATCAGCATCCATCTCAAGCAAGCTTTCAGTTTCTGAGTCATCGTCACTATCAGAACTTGACGACTCAGTATCAGACTTTGTGATGAGCGCTTTTCCCTTGCCTTTCCTTGAGGTTGCTGCCTTGGGGGATTCTTCTTCAGCCTTAAGCGCAACTATCCTTGACTTTCCTCCTTTCCTCTTGCTTCTTTGTTTCATCTCAAGTTCATGAGTCTTGAGCATCCCATAGATTTCATCAAGAGTCGTTTCATCAAGATTATAGTTGTCTCTTATAGTTGTTTCCTTTAGATCCCAACTTTTAGGATGAGTTAACAGGAATTTAAGGTTTGAATCTTCAATATCATACTCCTTATCAACTAGTGACAAATCATTCAAGAGTTTGACAAATATATCATATAAATCAGACAATGACTCATTAGGCTTTGAGTCAAAGTGTTCATACTCTTGAGTGAGTATTGTCTTCCTGTTCTTCTTAATCGAATCAGTTCCCTGACATCTTGTTTCCAAGACATCCCATATCTCCTTTGCAGTTTTGCAGTTTTGCAGTTTATTACCCTGTTTTACATTACATTATTAATGGCACTATGAAGTAAGTGTCGTACCTTAGCATCCTTAGCAATTGATGCGATATCTTCAGCAGTGTAATCACTCTTCTCTTTTGGTACAGACTTTGCTGCTTCACTTGTAACTGCAACAACGAGTTTTGTTGGATTGTGAGGTCCTTCCTTGATCCTATCAAGATATTCTGGATCTGTAGCTTCTAGACACATAGTCATCCTCACCTTCCATATGGGATATTCAGATGGTTTCAATATGGGAACTCTAATAGTCTCATATCGACTGTGGATTTGAGTCTTTGGTGGTTCTTCAGTTTTGGTGGGCTTGGTTGGAGTTTTTGCTTCAGACATGATTGTTTTTGGATCTTAAACTGTTTGTGTCTTAACATATAAGCTCTGATACCACTTGTTAGATCACACACGCTATAGAAGGGGGTTGAATACAGTGTATAGCACAATCAAATCGAATTCAAATAACACAAGTAACAGAAAACAGACTTTATTCAAAGTAATAAACTCTGTTACAATATGAAACTGTCCTCTCTCAGTAATGAACAAATATCACGAGAGCTGCTAGGGTTACAATAAATAATATTCTCGATAATGATAACACTTATAGTGTAAACCCTATGTCTGTGTTTATATACTACACAGTTACAAGATAATCACTAATTGATATGGAATATAATTCTGCTTCCTAAAATATATCAATCAGATATCTTTTCTTCCAAGTATTCTATTCTTCATAGAATTCCTTCTTCATACATATCTCTTCTTACATTTATCTCGATCTTCTCTTTCTTCAATCAGCCGCCTTCCTTATCTGAACGTTTCCTTTAAGTCCTGATATTATCTTCTGATAAATATCTCCTGAACCTTAAGTACTGATGACTTAAGTTCTGACTTCAGTATAAGTGTTGATTTCAGTTAAGTACTGATTTATCCTGTTTAAGTAAGATCTAAAAACTAAACATAAATCATCTTAGTCATGACATTATCAAATATATCTAACACACACCATAGAGTCTTTCCAAAGAAATCTCATTCAGATCTCTCGCTTCTCTTATGGCATTGATTCTATGTTCAAGATGAGTTGGCAGTGTTAAAAGGAACTTTTTGTTGACCTCCCTGATTGAATAATATTTTCCATTTATGTTCAGGTTGTTGATCAATGCATTGTACCTCTCAAACACTTCAGTAATTCCTTCTCCTGGATTGGATTTAAAATGTTCATACTCAGAGGTTAGGATCTCTAACTTGTTCTCCCAAACTTCCTCTGTGCCTTCATTAATCACCACAATAGTTTCCCAGATGTGTTTGGAATTTTTACAGTTCATCACATGTCTGTTCATCAAGGGATCAAGGGAATCAACTAAAATTAATTAAAGGCTGGCATCCAAGGAGGCTTCTTCTTTTTCAGCAGGAGAAAAATCCTCAAGATCTTTTACATAGGTTCTAGCTTTGGTAATTACAACATCATCTTCTATAACCTCTGGTTCAATAACCATCGGAATTTTTGGACCCTTCTTTAACACGTCCAGATATTTGGGATTTGTAACTTGTAAAAATAAGAGCATCTTCTTCTTCCACATAATATAATTTTCTTTATCGAACAGTGGAATTTTAACGGTTCCAACTTTTTGTGTAGTCATTATGAATTTTTGAGTAAATAAAAATTCAAGGAGTGGAAGAATCACAAAAGTCTAGGATCTTGATTTGTTCATTAATCAGAAGGCTCTGATACAAATTGTTAGGTCCCAATATGTTGTAGAAGGGGGGTTGAATACAAACTATACCGTTTAATCGAATATAATGTGGAATAAAAAAGTGAAACAAAATTCAAGTTAAATAAAACTATTATTAAACTTGAAATGTGTTACAACAACGGTATCGTTTACAAGTGATTGATCTCAAATAAATTATTCCAAATCTGGAATAAATTTGACATGACCTTTTTCTATTTTTGAAATAAAAAGATCAAATGCTAAAAGCAATTTGAGATTAAGTTCTAGGGATTTTGATCCGCTAGATACTTACACAAGAACAAGAGAAGGATTTCTAGTGGTTTAGATTTAACAATAAATACTAGAAATTAATGTCATGTAGTATTGCCGTTTAAGATAATAAGTTCTCTGCTTTCTTTTTGTTTTTGTGTTCTTGAGTTGGTTGAAGTATTCAATTCAGACTTGAATGATCTGCTTCCCTTTTTTTAAGTAATCAAAACAATCCAATTGAATTGTACTAGAAAGACTATCGGCAAGACAATCCTTTGAGCTGGAAAGACTTTCGGCAAGACAATCCTTTGAGCTGGAAAGACTTTCGGCAAGACAATTCTTTGAGCTGGAAAGACTTTCGGCAAGACAATCTAAAAGAACTGGAAAGACTTTCGGTATGACAATCCAATTGTCATACCAGTTCAAATGTTTGTCTTGCTGAATTAATATTGAATATTAATTCAAAATCAATTCTGAAAATACATAATATTAATTCAGAATTAATTAATCAATTAATTCAATTAATCAATAAATTAATCTTTGCAGATATAATTTATTTTCTTAATTAAATTATATGACTTAATTAATTAATAGAGAATCAATACTATTCTTGAACAGCAACCACTCTTCTGACAATCTTCTGAAAATCACTGAAAATTATGAATTAATTCCACCACTTCAATGTTGACATTCGATGTACTGTCTGGTTCATGAATGACTAACTTCTGTGACATTTCTTCATGTCTTGACTTTGATAACATGATTTTCTTCAAATTAAATCCCTGTATTTAATTGATACCCTGACAAGATCACTGTCACTTGATTAAATCCACAAGCTTGATTTATATCACTGAGGCTTGATCAATTTCTTGAGCTTCTTCCAGTAAATTAAGTCCTCAGGTCTGTAGATGAATAATGTTCCTTAATCCTTTGACATATGTTACTTTGAGAGATCTCTTTGACGATAGAACCACTATTTTACTTGTTACATTCTTATTTGAGTTGAGTTAAATCCTCGAATACACAAATAGGCTATGATATATGCCTTTCATCTACCCAAGTGTATCTTGAGAAATCATCCACCATCACAAGTGCATATTTGTTCCTTGAAATTGATAAGACATTTACTGGCCCAAACAAGTCCATGTGAATGAGCTTCAATGGTGCACTTACAGAATTCACAGTTTTTGAGTTATAACTTGATCTTTTTATTTTTCCTTTCTGACAAGCTTCATAAACTTCAACTTGAGCAAATTCCAGTTTAGGCATGTCTCTTACTAACTCCTTTCTGACCAAGGTGTTAATTGTCTTGAAATTCAAGTGAGACAATTTCTTATGCCACAACTTGTTTTGTTCTTCTGATGCATTAATATAGAAGCAACAAATTCCATCCTTATTTGTTGAGTCTAAGTCTGTAACAAACAAGCTTCATTTCCTTGCTCCTTTCAGAGCAACTTCACCAGTTTTCTTGCTGATAAAAGTGCATTCTTCTTTGTTGAATAAAACTTCAAAGCCCTTGTCTGCAAATTGACTAACACTGAGAAGATTCACTTCAAGACCAACTACCAGTGCTACATCATCAATAACACTATTTTCAGAAACAATTTTGCCATATCCCATTGTGAATCCTTTGTTGTTGTCTTCAAAGGTCACCAAGGGGCCAGCTTTCTCCTCAAAATGTGATAGAAGGGCTTTATCACCTGTCCTATGCCTGGAACATCCACTATCTATGATCCAGATGACTTTCTTCATTTTGCCCTGCACACAATGAGTTTTAAGTGTGTTTAGCAACCCAAGCAGTGTTGGGTACTTTCTTCTTGTTAACTAATTTAGCAGAAGTAGAATGAGTAGTTTCAGATAAAATAGAGTTCATTCATTGTTGAGCATTTTCTCTTTCTGTTGTAGACCCAATTCTTATTTCTTTGAGATCTACTCTCAGTTTGTGGCAACTTTTCATCACTTTTAAGTTGCAAGGAATGCAGTCAAACTTGTCACAGAAGGAGTAGGGATCATTTGTATTTGCTTCATTGTATTTGCAGGCTCCTTCCGTTGGCTTGCTAACTGCCTTTTAACAAAGGTGAGTTAGGTGATTCACAGAGCCACATTTTTCACATTTCTTTCTTGGAGCATCTGCAACATAGGCAAAATTTTTGCTTTTATTTATCCCTTTTTTCCATTTCTATTTTTCTTTTTCTTTCTTGCATCTTCAATTTTGGTTTCTTTAACAGGTGTCTTGGGACTTTGTTTATCCATGAGCTTCTCTTCAGTGTTGGAGGACTGAGTTGATTCTGCAGTTTTCTTCTCTTTGTCCTCATCAGCTTGATAATCAATTCTTCTTCACTAAAGTTGACTTCACATGCCTTGAACATAGGTGATACAACCTTTTTCAGCATAGCTGAAATATTATCATTAGTTGTTGCTTTTTCTTTGTCACCTATTTCTTTCTTCTTGTTGTTCAAGGCATCATAGTCAAGACCAATAGCAATATTTGCACATGGTTTGTTTTTCTCATGGTATTGTCCAACCAGCTCAGATGCATTTCTGAAAGACTTCAGCTTCACCTCATTCTTTTCCAGCTTCTCCCTTAGCACTGCTTCAATTTCATTTGCACACTGGAGCTTGTTCTTGAGATAAGCATTCTCTTGTTTTACAGTTTCAAGCTCCACCAACAACAATTCAGTTTCTTGCTTCTCACTTTCAAGCTTCTCATTTATCTATAGTCAGTCTATTCACTTCTTCATTAGCAGCAACCATACTTGTATGTATGTGAAACATTTATGTGCTCATCTTCTCTACAGTTTCCTTATATTGACTTATATTTAAATCAATGGTGGTAAGAGTTGGTACATGTGATTTAAATGAGGATGATTTCCCTTGCTCCAAGGCCATAAGTGCATAATTTCCAAATTCTTCATCTTCATCATTATCAGAATCATCCCAACTTTTACCCTCTGCAATATAAGCTTTGCTTTTTTGTTTCTACAGAAGAGCTTCATACTTTGCTTCTAATTCAAGATAAGCTTTGTCTTTCTTTTCTTTCTTGGGTTTCCTATATTTTTTAGCAAAATGGCCTAGTTCATCACAGTTGAAGCACCTTATCTTAGATCCGTCAACATATCCATTTTTGTAAGCATTCTTGCTGTCAGAAGTGTACTTCCTTTTTCCTTTCCAGCTACTGTCTTTGTTGAAAGACTGCCCTTTACCCTTGAAGTATCTTGGTTTCTTTACTCTCATGTTAGAGAATTTTCTAGCCAAATAGGCCATTGACTGATCTAGCTCATCCAGTTCATCAAGAGTGTAGAACTCATCTTTTTCCAATTCCAGAATGACTTGTTCCTGTGAATCATTTGTTATTTGCTCACTTGTTGAGGCAGCTGGAGTTTGAGATCTTGGCTCATTATTTGATGTTTGGCTTTCTTTGACAATTAAAGCACTTGAGCCATCTACAACATGTCCTTGACCAGATCTCAATGATTTCCTTTAAATCATTTCTAGTTCATATATTTTGAGAATTCCATATAGAACTTTCAGTGTTATTCTACTCAAGTCTCTCCCTTCCATGATTGCTGAGATTTTCTATTCCAAATAATCAGGGAGAGTAAGCAAGAACTTCAAGTACACCTCTTCAGCTTCATAGAATTTGTCATGGAGCTGCAAGTCATTTATTAGCTTGTTGAGCCTTTCAAACACATCTGTTATACTTTCCTTTGGTATGGCCATGAAACCCTCATACTGTGAAATCAGTATCCTTCTTTGATTTGATCTAACTTCCTCATATCCCTTACAGAGTATTTCAATCTTTTCCCATATTTGCTTGGCGGTGTCACATTTGACAATGTTTTTGTACATCACATTGTCAAGTGACTCAATCAATATCAATTGCAAGCCCCTATCCAGGGAAACTTTCACCTTTTTAGGCTCAGAATACTCAGAAAGATCTTTTGGAGCATAATGAGATGGAATGACCATATCACCATCTTTTGATTCTTCAACTCTAACCATAGGAATGAAGGGCCCATTTTTAGTATTTGAATATAGAGTGGATTGGCCATTCTGATAAACAACAACATTTTCTTTTTCCAAAGAGTGTAGTTAGCTTTGTCAAAGGTAGGAATTTTGATGCTACTGATTTTCTGTGTATTCATTCTTCCAAGATCTTGAATCTGTTTACTTTCAGATTTTGCTTTGATACCACTTATTAGGAAATAAATAACACAAAGAGGGGCGGGTGAATGTGTTTTTCTGTTTTTAAGCTTTTCTTGAATATATTATGGTTGAACAAAGTAAAATAAATCTTATAGTAAAGGTGTGTTCATGCAGAAATTAAGCTTGCAAGAATAAAGAACACAGATCTTCAAAACTCACTTAATTTTATATTAAAATTAAGAATGTTTTGCATTAAATTTCTAGGGTCTTTATTGATAAAGAGCTTAGCTTCTCCTTAAGAGTGTTACAAGATTTTCTATCTAAATTGTTACTTCTGACTAAAGGACCAGTGTTAACTTTATAATTCAGTTAACTGCTGGTTTACACAGAGTACAATAAGATATGCTATTAGCTTTAGTAAACAGTCACTTGTCATTTCCATTTACAGAAAAGTATATCTTCGATTTCTGGCTTAGCATATTTTAGCATCATGTGTTAACTTTGATCTTCCTTTGTTAGTTAATCTTCACTATTGATCTTGCACATCCTTCAAGTTGCTTTTTATAGACTTGTCAATCCAGCTGTTTGGATTGTTTGTTGATTGTTAATCTTGGATATTGAACTGATCTATAATTTTGTACTTTGAGATTTTACCTCGAGATCTCCATTTGGTCTATAGAGAACTTGACATCTCAATAAGTATATTGGCTTATCGAGATCTCTAATACTCCATAGTGAATTTGACTTATAGAGGTCTCAGAGTTCTCGAATGAGACTTTGGTTTGTCGAGATCTCTCAGCTTCATTTCTTCACTTTGACTTGTCGACAACTTAGAGTTCTCTAATGATTTTTGACTTATCGATATCTCTGAGTTCTCTAGTGGACTTTGACTTATCGATAACTCAAATTTCTATAATGAATGTAAACTTGTCGATAAATCTGAGTTCTCTAGTGAGGAAATGACTTGCCGATATCTCCAAACTTCATGTCTTCAATTGACTTGTTGATATCTCTCTGAGTTCTCCAGTAGTTTTCCTGACTTCTCAATAAGTCATTTGGAGTTCTCGAATGTCTTCTCTATAACACTAAATATGTGACTTGTAGAGATCTTGACTTAACGTATTTTTATCTAAACAGATTTATTCAACTCCAAGCTTCTTCAAAATTCTTATGAGACATGATCATCTTGATCTTCTTCCAGAAAGATACTTTAGGCTTGACACTGTTTAAGAAAAAAGACTCCGGTCTGCTCCTTTGCATTTTTACAGACTTTAAAATGTTACAAGTACAAAATAAAAATTAAGATAACAATACAATTTACTTAGGGTTGACAAATTGTCTTAGTCTTGTTAAGGTACAGGCATGTCTTGCACAACACTACGCAACACTGGCAGTTATTAGAAATGGTAGCTTCAATGTAATGCAACGCTTTCTTCACTTTGGTGTAATAAACTGAAAATTTTATAGATAATGCAACGCTTTTCGTGCAACGCTAGCTCAAAAACGTTGTATGTATGCATGTTAGGGCGGAAAACACGCGCTAATAATACACGCAAGTATACACATTCGCAAGTAATATAGAATACTTTCTAGTTCGTTCCCATAGAGATTCAGACTAATTATGTTCAATTAACACTTACTCATCAATGTATATTTACTTCTCAATGTCAAGACAATAACACGTAGATTTTGATTAACTAATTATTAACTAGAATTAACTACGAGAATTAAACACTTAATTGACAGTTGAATTAACAATATTAAACACACATGAGATCATAACTTCATTACTACTTCCTTCAATAGTTATTGTTATTACCCTTAGCATGTAACAGTGATGAAATTAATCGAACAACACGAAACAGATAAAAGCCAACTTTCGTTGTACTAATACCATTCTACCAAACATCCACAATTAAGATAGAAGTTGAATAGTCATCAATTATGTTGAGACCCTATATGTCTACAGAATTTGACAGCATAACAATTTAAGCACAAGTTATTCCTTTTGATTACACAGGGCAAGTAAAATGATTAGAGTTACCCACTAATCATGCATATACATACATGAACCTATGCTAGCATGGCAAGTTCTAAATCTCAAGATCCACCGTAGCTTCACAAGAGATTAACACCCTATCTTATATGTTTGCGACGCATATAAGACGAATAAGCACAACCAATACTAGATATCATACAATCATCACACATTAAGGTATTAAACAACTAACTAAAGAATTCCATAGTAAACCCGTTACAACCCCATGATCATGATTAGCCCATGATTGAACTAATCGTCACCATGGGTTCATATGAAAACATGATAATAACACACGAAAATAATTAATAAAACTACTTATATTAAACCAGAGTACGTCAAGAGTAAATAGGTTCAAAGCAAAGAAAACTAGCATCCACTGTTACAACGAATAAAAGAATCATAAGAAAATATGTTTCCTCTTCGTTGCGATGTGCTAAAACGGTCTTCTTCCTTATCTCCTTGCTCCTTGATTTATATCACGATTCAACACACATGAAACGTCTCTGAAAACTACTTATATAGAAGCCCTACAAAACCCAGCTATCTCAGAAGTTAGAAGTCCAGCCGAACCAGGAGTCTAAAAATCAGAATTAAAATTTACGCCCCTGAGCGGCCGCTCAGCGGTCCTGAGCGGGCGCCCAGCTTCCTGAGCGGCCGCTCAGCTAGGCTGAGCGGGCGCCCAGCACCTTTCTGGAAAATTCATTTTTCTTCTCCCATTCTTCGCTGCATTCTGCTCCTAACTTCCCACTTGCAATGCCAAGCACATACTAAGGCTTATTCTTGATGAAATCTCCCCACAAATGCAAGTAATACCCTGAAATGCATAAACACTAGAAAAATGCATCAAATACACAAAATACTTGATTTTAAGACATCAATTCAAGCCATTATAAGACGTTCTAAGTGGTATAAAATGCCACTTATCACACCCCCAAACTTAAATTGATGATTGTCCTCAAGCGTCACAGACTCAAAAACAAAACAAAAACATGCATGAATGCAATCTATATGAAATGCAGCGATCCCCCTCACTATGACCAAACCAACTAACTTACGACATCTCAACAAATGCAATTAGGTGAATAAAGATCAATCAAATCATGCAATCTAACATACAGCCAGAAATGTGGTGTGTGCGGATGCTTAACAGATATGCTTCGAAACTAGATCAATTATCATAACTCGACTATCATCAAGGCAATCACATGATTATACGAAGAATAAATTTCTAGGCACAAAATGACTTATAACACTTCAATATTAATGGAGCTTATTACGGAATCATGCTTTTTATGTAACACACAAACAAATCCCTATTTGACCGTGCAATGAGTGAGGTCCATAAAAGACTTATGCAATGGCATCCATTTAGCGAGCGTTAGGTTAGCGGATCCCAGACTATAAAAGCCTTAGGTCACTAGGCACAAAGTCCCCTGGAACTTAATAACTCGAATACCAAAGAGCCCACTCATGATCAATTATGCATTACTCTGCTTCTTCTTTTTCCTTTTTCTAAGTTTTTTTCTCCTTTTTTTCTTATTTTTTTTCAAATTTCTGAGCAAGTGTGTTTCGCTCCATCTTGCTCAACCTAACTACTCGCATAAAAATACAAGCCGGCTACTAGACAATTAGCAATGAATTCCAAAATTTTACTCCAAATGGTTCTTTTCATGCCTTTTATCATTAAGAACCTATTTTAAATTCTAAGGATAATTACTAGATTAACCTCAACAACCATCAAACCATGACAATAATCTAGTCCTTAAGCATTCTCTAAGACTTAGTGAAATTACAAGTGTTTCTAGCATGCATTTCAACCTACAAGACTCAACATCACTTTAACGCTATCACTACGCTCGCATCAATATCACAAATTAATTGGTAAAGCAACGCAAAAGGGATCATGGTATTTGCATGAGCTACATGATAAATCAAACTATATAAAAAAACTATATGGCAAAAATATGCAATTATATGAACTAAACTATCATGAATATGCAACTACATGACACACACACAAAATATTCCTTAACTACCACCCCCAAACTTAAAATCTTCACTTTCCCCAGTGAAGGTAGTAGAAAGGAAAACGGGGTATACCTACTCGGAGAAATCATCATCATCACCCTCAGAGGGTGGAGTATCAGGAGGCGGATATGCAGAGTCCTCACCAAAAACGGGCCACTGGATGTCAGCTCCAAGGCCTCTGAAAGCAATCCCAAGTGCAAGGATGACCTCCTGAGCAAACCTGCTTTGCGTCTCGTACATAGCATCCATCCTCCTCGACAGCCTCCTATACTGGGCATCAGCCATCCCAGCACCCTCCTGAGCTCTAGAAGAGCCTGCCTCATCATGCCCCGGTCTAGCCATGGTAGCACCAGCTGCTGGACGTCCTCCTGGAAGACGATAACCCAGCCCATGCTCCTCGGGCTCTCCACCAGTCCACTCCTGCATCACATTCAGAGTCCCTGAATTAATGGGAGCGGCCGACATCTGTAACTGCTCATGAGAAGGCCAATGAACTCCCACTGCTCGGCAAAGCTTTGTAATAGTATATGCATTGGGGATGTTCATGTGCTTCACTCCCCTCAAAAACTTCAGAATTCCCTGGTAGATGAACTCACCAAGGTCTACATAGTACTCCTCATTCAAAATACCCCATAACAACTGTGCTCGCTCAACTATAATCTCATGTGCATGTGAAGTAGGCAGAATATTAGCACAACTAAAGGCATTCCAGGCACGGGCATACCTATTCATCGCAATCACCGGAAAAGAATGATACTCGTTAGTCCTAGTCTTGAACTTCCAAACCGTGCCCGGCCGACAGAGAGTAGCATAAATCAAATCCAAGTCAAAATCTTCAGCATTCTTCTCATTCCAATTCTCCTCTGTGGGCTTCCGCTGTCGCTTCCCAATCACACGGCGAATCGCCTCAGGATGATAATCCATCGTTAGCCCATGCACAACAGAATAGCCATTCTTTTCAGCCTTTGCATTCGCATAGAACTCACGAACCACGCTCATCGGAACCACCTCCGGTGACTCACAGAAAGAAATCCACCCCTTTTCAGCAATCATCGGCAATAACTCACCATCCCTCCCCGATGGTCATAATCCCCTCTCCTTCAAAATCGGCTTACCCAGAAGCCTAGTATACTCCTCCTCCGCAGCCCTATCAAACAAACGAGGTCTCGCAGCAGTACCCCTCGAAGAGTCAGCAGTAGGAACAGTGCTGCTGCTATCAATCGTCCTGGATCTCTTGGGTGCCATTAAAACTGAGAAGAAGTGTTTAATATTTGTGTTTTTGAATATGGGAGAGAGTTTAAGGTTGAAAGTGTATGGGGAGTATATGGAATAGTTGTATGTATATATAGGGTAGAGATTAGGGTTAAAATTTGATTAGGAATGGGGTCGAGGGTTAAAAACGTTGGTTTATGGGAAAATAGCTCGTGGGTTGTGGGTTGTGTTTTTATTTTTTGTATTTTTTGATTTTTTTTTTTGGGTTTTTATTAGGCTAAAAAAAATTTCAGGTAGTCGGGTCCTGAGCGGTCGCTCAGCAGAGCTGAGCGGGCGCTCAGGGAACTTCTGGAAAAAAATTTCTTTCCCTGGTTTTTCAGATTTTTTTGTGGTTTTGGATAGGTTACTAACTTCTTAGGGTTCCTATAGTCACAAATCATGGGTTGCCTCCCAAGAAGTGCTTCTTTTTCGTCATTAGCTTGGCGTAGGGTACCTCGCTCAAGTTGACAATAAAACGGCACTAACCTCCCGGTTTGCCGTGTCCCCATAGTAATGCTTCAAACGCTGACCATTAACCTTGCATGCTTGGCCCATATTATTCTCAAAAATCTCCACCGCTCCATGTGGAAACACAGTTTTGACAATAAAAGGTTCAGACCGCCTTGATTTCAACTTCCCAGGAAAAAGTCGGAGACGAAAGTTGAATAAAAGAACTTGTTGCCCCAGCACAAATGATTTAGGATATAGCTTCCTGTCGTGCCACCTTTTCACTTTTTCCTTGTACATTTTGTTGTTCTCGTATGCTTGGAGTTGAAATTCATCAAGTTCATTTAACTGAATCATTCGCTTCTTCCTAGCTGCATCTAGATCAAGGTTCAACTTCTTCAACACCCAATAAGCCTTATGCTTAAACTCCGCAGATAAATGACATCCCTTACCATAAATAAGTTGAAACGGGGACATCCCAAGTGGAGTCTTGTATGCTATTCTGTAAGCCCAAACAGCTTCATCGAGCTTTAAAGACCAATCCTTCCTTGACGGACAAACAACCTTCTCTAAAATGCGCTTGATCTCTCTATTAGACACTTCCGCTTGACCATTCTTTTGCGGATGATAGGCACTAGCAACACGATGATTCACATTATAGCGCTGCATCATAGAAGTGAACTTACGGTTGCAGAAGTGTGACCCCTCATCACTTGTGATTACTCGTGGCGTTCCAAACCTTGTGAAAATCTGCTTATGAAGAAAATTCAACACTACCTTTGCATCATTCATCGGTAGAGCCTTGACTTCTACCCATTTTGAGACATAATCGACTGCCAGTAAGATGTACTGATTATTATAGGACGAGACAAATGGTCCCATGAAATCGATTCCCTAAACATCAAATACCTCGACTTCAAGCATCACATTTAACGGCATCTCATCCTTCCTCGTAAGATTCCCCACTCTTTGGCAATGATCACACCTTAAAACGAACTGATGAGCATCCTTAAACAAAGTAGGCCAAAAAAAACCTGTTTGTAGAATACGAGATGCTGTCTTTTCACCACTATAATGTCCACCATAAACTATGGAATGGCAGTCTCATAATATCCCCTCCGTCTCACAGAATGGGATACATCTCCTGATGATCTGGTCAGCTCCTTGTCTAAACAAATACGGTTCATCCCACATGTACCACTTTGCCTCATGCAGAAACTTCTTCTTTTGATTTGTACTCATATTAGGAGGCATTATATTACTGACAAGATAGTTCATAATATCTACGAACCATGGCTCTTCCTCCTGAACTGCGAACAACTGCTCATCCGAAAAAGATTCGTTGATCAATGTCTTATCATGTGAAGTAGAATCAGGATTCTCCAATCTAGAGAGATGGTCAGCTACTTGATTCTCAGTACCTTTTCGATCCTTGATTTCTAACTCAAATTCCTATAGTAAGAGCACCCAACGAATAAGTCTAGGCTTCAAATCCTTCTTGGAAACCAAGTAGCGAATGGCCGCATGATCAGTGAACACTGTCACCTTTGTCCCAAGCAGATAAGATCGAAATTTTTTGAAACCAAAGACTATAGCCAAGAGCTCCTTCTCAGTAGTGGTGTAATTCATTTGAGCTCCATTAAGAGTCTTACTAGTATAGTAGATCACATGAAAAAGATTATTCTTGCGCTGCCCAAGAACTGCTCCCACCGCATAATCACTCGTATCGCACATCATCTCAAAAGGCTCTATCCAATCAAGGGTCGTAATAACTGGTGCAGTTATCAAATTCTTCTTGAGAGTCTCGAATGCCGCCAAGCATTCATCATCAAATTTGAAAGGCACATCCTTATCGAGCAAGTTGCACAACGGCTTTGATATCTTCGAGAAGTCCTTGATGAAACGCCGATAAAAACTCGCATGACCAAGAAAACTACGGATTCCTTTCACAGAAATAGGTGGCGGAAGATTCTCAATAACGCCCACATTGGCTTTATCCACCTCAAGACCCTTTCTAGAGACCTTACGCCCAAGAATAATGCCTTCACGCACCATAAAGTGACATTTTTCCCAATTTAGCACCAAATTAGTTTCCACACACCTTTTGAGCACCGCACGAAGATTATTCAAACATTCATCATACGAATGTCCAAAGACGGAGAAGTCGTCCATGAACATCTCGACATTATTTCCAATCATATTAGAGAATATAGCCATCATACATCTCTGAAAAGTGGCAGGTGCGCCACATAAGCCAAACGAAACTCTGCGGAAAGCAAACGTGCCAAATGGACAAGTGAAGGTAGTCTTTTCTTGATCCTCTGGTGCAATGCAAATCTGATTATATCCCGAATAGCCATCCAGAAGACAATAATACTCATGACCGGCCAACCTGTCAAGCATCTGATCAATAAATGGAAGAGGGAAGTGATCCTTCCTCGTGGCTTTGTTCAACTTCCTATAGTCCATGCATACCCTCCATTCTGTGACTGTTCGAGTGGGGATGAGCTCGTTCTTCTCATTTGCTACCACAGTAATACCTCCTTTCTTAGGTACACATTGCACGGGGTTCACCCAAGAACTGTCAGAAATAGGATATATGATTCCTGCATCCAGCCACTTTAGAATTTCTTTCTTCACCACTTCTTTCATAATAGGATTAAGTCAACGTTGTTGCTCAACAATTGGCTTACTACCTTCTTCTAGCATAATTTTATGCATGCAGTACGAAGGGTTGATCCCTTTGATATCTGCTATACTCCATCCAATAGCCGATTTGAATTCTCTCAAAATCCTCAAGAGTTTGTCCTCCTCACTACCTGAAAGGTCAGACGCAATAATAACAAGTAAAGTAGATGCATCACCTAAAAAGGCATACCTCAAGTGTTCAGGCAATGGTTTAAGCTCCAAAGTAGGTGCTTCCTCAATAGATGGTTTGACCTTTCCTTCAGCATTTTTGAGGTCATAAGTACCAAGAGATTAAAATGGCATGTATAGCTTTCGCCTCCAAGGAGAAGCATTTAGAAATTGTAGTTGCTCATTGCCATCCTCATCATCACTGTCAAAGTCCCCCACTAAGGTTTTCTCTAATGCGTCAGACATTAGCATATGATCAAGTTCTGAAGTAACCGCAGAGTCAATCAAATCCACCTTTAAGCACTCCTCGTCTTCTGTAGGGAATTTCATCACTTTGAACATATTGAATGTCACATCCTGATCCTGCACCCGCATAGTAAGTTCTCCTTTCTGCACATCTATCAAGGTACGGTCTGTAGCCAAGAAAGGTCTCCCCAAAATTATGGGAATCTTCTTATCTTCCTCGAAATCCAGAATAACAAAGTCTGCAGGAAAGAAGAGCTTATCCACCTTTACTAGCTCATCCTCCATTATGCCTTGTGGGTATGTAATAGAACGATCAGCCAATTGTAGAGACATGTAGGTGGGCTTTGGATCAGGCAAATTCAACATTTTGAAGATAGACAACGGCATCAGATTGATGCTTGCTCCCAAATCGCACAGGCACTTGTCAAAAGACAACTTGCCAATGGTGCAAGGAATGGTGAAGCTACGTGGATCTTTAAGTTTTGGAGGTAATTTCTGTTGCAGTACGACACTGCACTCTTCCGTTAGAGCAACGGTCTCAAGGTCATCCAGTTTCACCTTCCGTGAAAGAATACTCTTCATGAATTTCGCATAACTAGGCATTAGCTCCAAAGCCTCAGCGAAAGGTATGTTGATGTGAATTTTCTTGAACACCTCCAGAAATTTACCTAACTGCTTATCCAGTTTTTGTTGTTGCAATCTCTTAGGGAAAGGTGGTGGAGGATTGTAACACCCCCAGATGCGGGGTCAGGGATCCGGGTTGTCAAGAGTTCCATTTCCCTTAATAATACTTAACCTTAACAATCAACCAACTACTGCATACTGTGACCCCACAATATACACACACACACCACAAGTTATAGTCTCAGAGATGAAAACCAAAAATAACACAAGTCATTTATTCCACAATTATAAACCATTTCACCTCAAAAGGGTTTCTGAAATATTTACATATTCTTTGCCATTATTACAATTCATAATATACATAAGTCTGGTTCATCAATAGTTGAAGCCTAGCCTATTGGTAGTTCCTACCTCAGCTACGGCGGCATCAATGCTTCCAGAAAACTGCGGAACATTTCCTAACCACTTGCGAATTGGAAGCTTGGTCCTGTTCATCTTTTCTATCTGATGTTGTGTGATGAGAGAAGAAAGCAAGGGTGAGCAACAAGCCCACCGAAATAATATGAATAATAATTAACAATATATGAGCATTCTCATAGTACTCATGAAAGTCTTGGTCAAGAAGAAATGAACCAAGTTTCACCTCTTAATGCGCCGAAGTCGCAAAATATTCAGTATATATACTTATATACTTTTCAAAATCTTTGAAATCCTCTGCCATGTATAATATACACCGAGTTCTAGTTTATAACTGTATAAAAATATCGTTGCAAGGTGATCTCATATATCTAACCTTGTCTCAACGTTTTTCTGAAAATCTTTGTCATGCATAAGATTATCATTTACTAGATATAAGTTGAAAAGATGAAGTTACAAGATATTCCAATATACTTATATCCTTTCCGAATACTACTTGAACTACCACCGTTCAAGGTATAAATAGTTCATCACATATATGAAGCTACAAGGCATAACTTGTATAGAATCAATCTTTGAAATATCATTCAAAAGAAATGAAGTTACGAGATACTTCATTTGATGGAAACATCATTTTGAAAACTCGACCCTGCCAACACTCAACGATCGCCCAGCCGTAGCCTTTCTATCGAAGTGCTCTGGGTAGTGTTGCAGAAATATCCAACTGGATGATGAACTCATTATGGGAGTTTGTCGCGCCAGGAAGACCACTTACGATTATCAATCGTAGTAGTGCAACCCCACCATTTGCTACATGTAGAGGAGAACCTGTCGGATTTACTTGTCAACCGAACACTGGACTCCTAAGGAATGGACCGTCTTAGCGGAACTTCCGGGCCATTTGGGCCAATAAATAGGTTTGGGCCGGCGCCACTCGACCACTTACGCCACTCCTAGTTCAGATGAAATCCATGACTCTGAAACGTAAAGCTCGTCCCCCCTTTCCCCAAGTAGAAACTTGTTGATACGGCTCCACCAAGAAGTCGTATCTAGTTGGAAAGGAAAACTCACCAATATTTCCCAGGCGATGCCTATTGATGGATTAACTTGTTCCAAGAATTTTACTTCCCGAGTGTTGGGTAAGTAATCAAAAACTCTTTTATCAATATAGCGACCTTGTTGCGAATATAAAACACACCACAGAGCCGGATCCCTCAGGTTTTGAGCGAGTATTTAAATCCCCTTCGAAAGGAGGATCTTAAATATAAAAATGAGCTTTGGGATCCGCCCTAACTTTTAAAATCATTTTGAAGACTCGAAAACATTTTAAAGAATGTTTAGAGTAATGCTGATTTAATAAAATAAATCAGTCCCGATATGTTAGAAAGTATCTGAATATTATTATTTAAATAATATTCCCATAAGGATGATCCTTATAAAAATAATCGAGGTAGGAGTTTTAAAACTCATACTTGAAATGAAAAATAAATAACCAAAGATATACTTATACGAAAGTATGATCTTTATTTGAATAATCGAAAATAAGTTTAATTATCGAAATATTATTCTTTAATAAAATAAAGAATATTATGTAATAAATAAGCGGAGTCATAAGTCCTCAAATGAATATTCAAAATAATATTCATTAAATAAAATAAACGGAGTCTTAAGTCCTCGAATGAATATTCAAAATAATATTCATTAATTAAACTAAACGGAGTCATAAGTGCTCGAATGAATATTCAAAATAATATTCATTAAATACAATAAAGCTATCGAATAAACCTTATTCGATTAATAGTTTTGAAAACTATATCTATATATATATATAAATATATATATATATTATACTCGGAAACATCGACTCCCGGTTTAGAAATATGTTCACCTTTGGGTCCCCTATACTAAGGGTATACGCAACTACTGCTTATCTCTAGCATAGGTATTATGCAACTTATAAGCAACTGAATCAACAATTAGATATCAAGATTACGAAACAGACATACATATATACCATATCAGCATACTCCAATATATCGCAAGATTTGCTAATAACAATCATGCACTTATCACAAGATAATGCATTTACATATATTTATATCATAACAACAGTATAACGGGTAGAAAACTTGTCTGAGTGACTGGGGGTGATAAATGGCTTGGGACGAGTCTGGTAACCTATAAACAACAGATAAGTTGGAATTAAACCAAAGTCGCTTATGAATCTATACTTTAACCAATTAGACTCTAACACTCGCTTTGCGCTCAACGATTCTCTTAAGTCGCTCGAGTACCCTCGGCTCCACCATTTTTAATAAATTAACCATTAAGGGTTTTAAGGCGATTCTTTCGCGAGTGCCTTACCAACTGTCTAATACACTTTACATAAATGATTCATACTCCAATTAGTCCTTTAAGGTCTTTAACCTATGTTTCAAAGTAAGGCGAGGGGTAATGGTTCTTTCTTGAAATGCCTTTACTTAAAACGGTTATTTCTCCTAAACCGTACATCGGATTCAAACGAACCACATATCAAAACGAAGCTTGTAACATGAACTATCTAATCATGGCAATGACCAAAACCTAACAGTGAGTCCTCGGTTCCTTATTGTTAAGAACAAAACAGTCTAAAGTAAATCGGACATTACGACGGCTATGTTTACGCGATTACCAATTTTTTTATCCTACTCTAAATCAACCACCAATCAACCACAATTCAACCATACAACCAAACTCCATACTTACAATGCTACAACAGCCCCAACAACTCAATATTTCCAAATTTATACTACTTCCCATCATGAACTAAAAGCTTTACTTAAGTTCTTTAACTAATCAACAAGATTTACAACTCCAAACACATCACAAAACCAACACATCTCTAAATACTCAATAATCAATCTTCTCATGAACCATACTAAACACAAAAGCTCTAAATATATAAAAGTAGGTCTAGGGTTTGAGATTATACCTTCCTTGGTGAGTAGGAGTAACTAATTAGCTTGGAATCACCCTTGAAAGTCCTTACCCAAGCTTAATCTAAACAAAAACTCAATAACAAAATTTTAAGTTCTTGACAAAATCTATTCACCCTCTTCTTCCATGAATTTTAGGAAGAGATTGTGAAGGAATTTGAAGCTTAAACTTATAGGATAGCTATATCTATGCATAAGGAGTCTTAGATAATTACCTCACTAATTAATGAAGCTTGGAACTTGGATTTTGGTTTTTTTCTTCTTGAAATGGAAAAGAGGCCAAGAGCTTTTCTTGAAGAAAAGCGAAGTCAACTTGTGTTTTGGTGAAATGATTTGTTGGTTGGTTGTTTTTGGCTTTTGTTTTAATTATTTACCTTTTAACCATGGTGATTTTTGTGTGGTTCTTAATCAACCAACAACACACTTCTCTTTGGTCATGCTTAGGTCATCAATCCTATGTCATCTTCCCATGCTTATCCTCTTCTTATTGGTTTGATGACATCATCCTCACTAATCTCTTTGATTAGCTTCTAATTACTTGGCTAATGACCGCTGATCTGTTATACGGTTCGCTTAACTTTCGTTTTCGTTTATCGTTTGAGGGATCATACCCGGGATCTTATTACTTGGGTTTCCTTAACCTTTCTCAATATATTATATTCCTTTATGATCCTCTCTTATAATCCTTGAATTTAAATCCTTTTTATCATGTTACCTTATACTCAATTCTTTCGGTATCTGGTGGATTTTCAGGAAAAAATCAAAGTGTTTAAATTTGGATTCTGACGATCTTTACATACACTTATATATCATATATAGTACTAATAAGATCTCAGAATAAAAATAAAAGAACCCCTACATAGTGTGGCATGAAAAGTTTTCTTATTCAGCAATATCAACAAAAACACTATTCATAAGGGTCACAAAAAGTTCAAAATTTTGGGGTTATTACAGTCTCCCCTCCTTAAAAGGATTCCGTCCCGGAATCGGATAGAAAATGAATAGGGATGCTCTCTTAGCATTGCACTTTCTAACTCTCAAGTAAATTTTCCTACATTGTGGTTATACCATCAAACTCTGACTAGTTTGATAACCCTTCTCCCAAGCACTTGTTCCTTTTCAACCTATAACCTTTCCCGGTTGCTCCATATAGGTTACGTCTGATTGCATGTCTATGCGCTCATATGCCCCTATTTGTCTGGCATCCGAATTATACTTCCTTAACATTGATACGTGGAACACGTTATGAACTTGCTACATGTTCAGGGGTAGGGCTAGCTCATATGCTAACTTCCCAATATGTCTTAATACCTCAAAGGGTCCAACAATTCGTGGACTTAGCTTTCCTTTCTTTCCGAACCTCATCCATCATTTCCAAGGGATACCTTTAACATTACTAGGTCCCCTATTTCCTATTCCTTGTCCTTTTGTGTCAAATCAACATACTTTTTATGTCCACCTTGGGCTACTACCAGCCGTCCTCTGATTAGATCTATTATATCCTTGGTCCTTTGGACCACTACTGGTCTGAGCATCTTGCGCTCTGTAATATCATCCTATCATAAGGGAGATCGACATTGTCTTCCCTCAAGGATCTCATAAGGTGATATCTCAATACTGACATATGATCTATTGTCGTAAGAAAACTCAATCCGTGTTAAGTGACCATTTCAAATTCTTTCAAGTCTATTGCACAGACTCTCATCATAGCTTCCAGCATTATAGCTTTTGCTTCTCAATACCCGTTCTTTTCCAGTTCTTAGTCATTACTATCTTCCGTACATAATACTATACCGGTTACACTTTTGCTCGTTAGCATTCTATAACCTTTTAATAATTGCGTCAACCTTAGTATCACGAACGCGTTAGATTCGGAATACCACCGCACTGATACTACTCCTTTCTAGCTGCTTCTATTTTTGAAAGCTTGATCCATCGTATAGAAGTAAAAGAATTTATTGAGAGATCACTATGATCATGAACACTTGTTATATCGCATAGTTAGTACAGAAGGTGGCCGGCCTTTAATACTTGACAAGCAATTAAACAATATGTGGTATCCTACTAGGCTTCTATCACACAGATAGATAGTCATTCGGCAATACATCCCCTTCTGGAAGGGTTGTTCTTCTCAGCTTATACAAAATGAAAAGGAGAGAAAAGAACGAATTGAAGAGAATTGTATATGATGTAATAACCCCCAAAATTTTCAACTTTTTGTAACCCTTGTGAATAGTGTTTTAGCTGAATGAGAAAACTTTTCATGTCACACTATGTAGGGGTTCTGTTATGGATATTCTGGGATATTATTAGTACTCTATGTGGTATATAAGTGTATGTAAAGATCGTCAGAATCCAATTTCCGAACACTTGGATTTTTCCCGGAAATCCACTAGATACGGAGAGAATTGAGTATAAGGTAACAAGATAAAAAGGATTTAAATTAAAGGATTATAATAGAGGATCATAAAAAGGAATATAATGTATTGAGAAAGGTTAAGGGAACCTAAGTAATAAGATCCCGGGTATGATCCTTCAAACGATAAACGAAAACGAAAGTTAAGTGAACAGTATAACAGATCAGCGGTCATTAGGCAAACAATTAGGCAGTTAATCAAAGGGATTAGAGAGAGTGATGTCACCCAACCAATGAGAAGAGGACAAGGAGGGAAGGATGACATCACCACATGACATGGGCATGACATGGGAAGGAAGGAGATGTGGTGGCTTTTTAACCACACAAAATCAAGGGCAACAAGGTAATTAACTAAATCAAACACAAAAACAAATCAACCAAGCCAAGCAAATTCATTCTTCATCAAAATCAAAAAGAAACCAAGGCTTTGTTCTTGAGAGCTCTCGGCTTTTTACTATTCAAAAGGCAAGAAATTTCAAAAAATTCAAGATCCAAGCTTCCTAAATTGGTGAGTTAATTCCCTAATCATCTTCATGCTTAGTTAGGGCTATATCATGAGTTTAAGCCATCAATTCCTTCTCCATCTTCTTCATTTAATCAAAGAAGAAGACTATGAATAGTGTTTTCAAGTTTTTAACTTGAAATTTTTCTTGTTTTCCTTGAAGATCCAAGCATTCCTAAGACTTCTCAAAGCTTCTTAAGGCTTCCTAGCTCCTCCCACCACTTCAAGGAAGGTATATCATCTCCAAACCCTAGATTCCTATGTATTATAAGATTATTTTGATTAGTAGGGTGATATTGTAGCTTGATGTTGGTGATTTAGAGTTTGGGATTGAAATGGTATTGAAATGGAATGGTAAATGTTGTTGTTTTGATTAAAAGAACTAAAGTATGGTTAAAG
This sequence comes from Apium graveolens, assembly GCF_009905375.1. Lineage (NCBI taxonomy): Eukaryota > Viridiplantae > Streptophyta > Magnoliopsida > Apiales > Apiaceae > Apium > Apium graveolens. Next base: position 83,967,104 of record NC_133652.1, read on the forward strand.
TTAAGCTTAGGCATAAGTATGAATGTTAAAATTGAATTGGTTGGGGTTGTTATGATGTGATAAGGATGGATGTGGGTTGTATGTTGGATTTGAGGTTGAATTGGGTTGGTTTTGAATGGTTTTAAATTGGGAAATCGCGTAAACATAGTCGTCGTAACGTCCGATTTTCTTTAGACTGTTTTTGTGCATAACATTAGGACCCGAGAACCCCTTGCTAGATTATGACCATTGCCATTTTTAGATAGTTCATGTTACGAGCTTCGTTTTGATATGTAGTTCGTTCGATTCCGATGCACGGTTTAGGAGAAACGACCGTTTCATGTAACGGCGTTTCGCGAACGAAACTTTTCCCCTCGCCTTACTTTGAAACAAAGGTTAAAGACCAAAAAGGGTTAATTAATGCATGAAACATTTATGGTAAGTGTGTTAGGCAGTTGGTAAGACACTCGCGAAGGTATCGCCTTAAAACTCGTAAAGGTTAAATTATTAAAAATGGTGGAGCCGAGGGTACCCGAGTGACTTAAGCGAGTCAGTAAGCGCAAAACAAGCGTTAGAGTCTAAGTTAGTTAAAGTATAGATTTACAAGTGACTTTGGTTTAATTCCAACTTACTTGTTGTTTATAGGTTACCAGACTCGTCCCGAGCCTTTTATCACCCCAAGTCGCTCAGGCAAGTTTTCTACCAGTTATAACTGTTGTTGTGATGTATATAGGTATTTGCATTATCTTGCGATAGATGCATGTTGGTTAATTAGCAAATGTTGCAATATATTGAAGCATGCTGCTATGGTATATATATATGCATGCCTGTTTCGTATTCTTTCCATATATATCTGTTGATTCAGTTGATAATACCTATGCTGGAGAATAGCGGTAATTTGCATATACCCTTAGTATAGGGACCCAAAGGTGAAAATATTTTCTAAAACCGGGAGTCGAGGATCCCGAGTAGATTTTGTATATATGAATATAAATATATATATATATACTTATATATATATATATGGTCATAGTTTTCAAAACTATTAATCGAATAAGGTTTATTCGATAACTTTAACTTTATTTTATTATTGAATATTATTTCGAATATTATTCGAAGGCTTATGACTCCTTTATATTATTTATTGAATATTATTTGAATATTCATTTGAGGGCTTATGACTCAGTTTATATTATTTAATGAATATTATTTGAATATTCATTTGAGGATCTATGACTCCGATTATTTGCTGAGATATATTCTTTATTTTATTAAAGAATAAGGTGTCAATAATCAAACTTATTTTCGATTATTCAAATAAAGATAGTACTTTCATATAAGTATATCTTTGGTTATTTAATACTCATTTCAAGTATAAGTTTTAATACTTCTACTTCAATTATTTTATATAGATTATTCTTTATGGGAATATTATTTAAATAATAATATTCAGACATTTTCTGAATATTCTGGGGACTGATTTACTTCATTAAATCAGCTTTACTCCAAACACTCTTTAAAGTGTTTTCGAGTCTTCAAAATGATTTTTAAAAGTTAGAGCGGATCCCAAAACTCATTTTTATATTTAAGATCTTCCTTTTTAAGGGGATTTAAATACTCGCTCAAAACCTGAGGGATCCGGCTCTGTGGTGTATTTTATATTTGCAACACGGTTGCAGTTTTGGTAAATGAATTGATTACTTACCCAACGTTCGGGAAGTAAGTCCATCTATTGAGTCGGCATAAGCAACATGGGCTCAGTGGGCGTCCATGATAGTGTAAGTGGCTCAGTGGGAGTCCATCAAATGCATAAGTGGCTGAGTGGCAGTCCAGCATAAGGTCCTATTACGACCAGGGTGATGACCAGTGGGGAATTCGTCCATCTACTAGTAGAAAAGGTTACTTATGGGTATCTTTGCCTGATCAGCAAGATATCTGGTTTATGCCAAAATTCTTTTCCTTTCCAAATTTATTGGATATTGCAACTCTGTTCATACTTTACATGACAGAGGTTTTCAGGAAATTATATAAAGAAGATGTATATGTGGATATATATATATATATCAGAACTTAATGAAGTATATCATGACTTCATTTCCTTTAATAAAATTTCAAAGATTTAATCTATTCAAATCTTGTCTTGTAGTCTCATCTATGTGATGAACTGTTGAAAACTCTTTATACTTTGAACAGTGGTAGTTCAAGTAGCTTTATAAATGATATAAGTGTAGTGAAGTATTTGGTAACTTCATCCCTTGTTTTTACTTATATCTAGTAAGTAATTATCTTATACTTGATAAAATATTCTAGTAAGTATCCATTTAGATACTTATATTATTGTTATCACTATATATTATCTTGCGAGCTGTAAGGCTCACTCTTGCTTTATTTCTTCATCACACAACAACAGTTAGGAAAGATGGCCAGACTCCAGCAGACCCAGCGCAAGCGCGTGGGAAGCGTCCCGCGTCTTCCCGATGATGTTGTGGCTGCTATAGCTGCAGAGGTAGATCTATTGTAGATCAGACCATCTACTTTTGAGAATCAATTATGTATAATTATAACTTGTGGCAGATAATGGCAAATAACTGTAAATTTATCAAGTAATCATTTTGGGTTGTAATAACTTTTAAATTGTGGATTCAAAGACTTGTACTTATTTCAATTTCATCTCTGAGACTATAACGGGTTGTGGTGTGTGTTAGTGTGGGGTCACAGCATAAGGTTATTATTATTAATTAAGTGAAGTGATATTGTGGAAAGAAAGACCGTGACGATCCGGATCCCCGACCCCGGATCTGGGGGTGTTACAGAAATGGTATCAGAGCTAAGCGTTATAAACCTCAGAGATGATGCGTCGATATAATAACAAACTCACAAAGATAATAAGAACTCTTGCCAAGTTCATGGTCGGACTACTTAAAGTAGTGCTGACAGTTAAAACCCTTACGGGAACCCTTATAAGTATCATGATAGTAACTTAGCTCGTTTAATGTGTAGGCGCCTGAGATAGAGGACCCTGAGATGTTCGAGCGTGAACATGATGAGGCACTGCTAGATGTTGAGGATCAGGAGGAGCCTGAGATGGAGGAGGATGAGGAGGACCCCTAAGAGGAGTCAGAGACGGAGGTCATTGCTATTTCAGATGAGGAGGACCCCTCAGAGGAGTCAGAGACAGAGGTTATTGCTATTCCAGATGAGGAGGACCCGGATGAGGTCCCAGTAGCTGAGGAGCATGTTGGACCTATGGTAGTGTATGCTGGTACCCCTTTACCCACACTTCCGGTGGTAAGAGCCCCTACCCCTCCACCACTATCTTGGATTCCCGATGATGACAGCTCAAAGACCCATACTTCTGAGCCTAGGCAGACCGAGGAGGCACCCTCAGCGGCTCCGGATTCACCACCTCTTGACCCTGCCCACAGGCAGTCTTCGTTAGCACATGGATATGTTCAGGATGTTCTGAGGACCCGAGTGGCTGTTGCCGAGGCCCGACTGGATGAGGCCAGGAGGGAGTTGGATGCAGAGAGGGCGGGTAGGCGTACCTGAGCTTATGAGACTAGGGCTTCTATACCCCGATCCTTGAGGAGGGAGCTTATGGGGATAGAGCTCACGTCCCGAGCGAGACTCAGATCTCTCCAGGGGGACAGGCATGGTAGGATCTCCAGGCGGCAGGCCGACTATATCTTCCGTCGTGCGATGGAAAGGGTATGGGAGCTGACCCGCTCCGGTGTGTGATTCAGGATTGATGATGGAATAGTCTAGTTGTCTAGTTAGCCGAGGCCTTAGTAAGAGCGAATTTTCCGGGATAGTTGACTTGTATATAGCATCCCTTTTTCTGACTAGACAGATAGACTCTTGTGTATCACTTTTGGGACAGATGACTGTAGCACTGTTATACTTTTGACCAGATCAAACTATGTATTTCTCGCATTATGTATATATTTGTTTCCTTTCGGTTCAGTTCCATAGTGACGGGATCACTGCTTTTATCATTATTATTACTGCACTTCGTATTAGAACTTTCTTAAAATAATAGAATTGCGATATACGTTCTCCCCATTATAAGAGCTGTGCAAGGCACAATGTTGTATATGATTGTGACCTAACGTTGAATTTTCCCAAGAATTTTTTTATTATTATCAGAATCATGCCGCCAAGAAAGATTGGAACTAGGGCGAACCCTGGATCTGAGGACCAGGTAAGCCATAACCAGGATGATAGGAACCAGGAACAAAGTGAAGAGGAAGATGAGGATTATGTGGAATAGGATGACTCCCTGTATGAAGAGGAAGAGGAAACATATGATGTTGAGGGATTTGAGATAGAGGCTGAAGAAGGAGAAACCGAGGTTGAGCAACCAGTACCAAACCCAGGCATGGATCCCATGGGCCAGTTCATGCAACTCCTAAGGCAGAATTTGGAACGTCAACCCAACCCACCCCCTCAAGGAAATAACAATAATGTGGCAAACTCTTTCAGGGCTTTTAAGTCCCTTAAGCCCCCTGAGTTCCACGGATCAGCCGACCCAGTTGAGGCAAGGGCATGGTTAAAGGAAATGGAGAAATCCTTTGAGATTTTGAGTACCGATGAGGCACATAAGACTGTATTTGCTACCTACCTTTTGAAAGGAGAAGCTAACTACTGGTGGGAGGCCAAGAAAAACATGGAGACAGATGCTATTATAACCTGGGAGAGATTTAGTCAGTTATTTCTGGGAAAGTATTTCCCGAGATTTATGGAAAACCAGATGGAGCTCAAGTTCTTGGAGCTAAAGCAGAATAACTTGTCTGTAGCAGAGTACGAAGCGAAATTTACTGAGTTATCAAGGTTTGTGCCAGAGTTTGTGAGTACCGAGGAAAAGAAAGCTAGGAGGTTTCAGTAGGGACTGAAACCGTGGATTCAAAATAGGGTGGCAATCCTTGAGCTTACGGACTATGCCACTCTGGTGTAAAAGGCAACGATTGTAGAAGTCGGAAGTGAACAGATGCAGAAGGAAAGAGAGAAGAAAGGAATAAAGAGGAAAAGTATGAGCATGGGTGGAGGTTCCGCAGGAAGGAGCTTCCCAACTAGATTTAATCGAGGAGCAGTGTCCCTACCAGGAAGGAACACTGGGTTTAAGCGGCCAATGAGTGTGAGTGTGAGCCAGGGCGGCCAGAAATCAAGAATGTCCTATTCCAACCAGTCTCGACCCCCATTGCCATCCTGTAACATATGTGGAAGGAATCACACTGGGGAGTGTAAAGGAAAGCCAGTAACCTGCTTTAAGTGCGGTCGGAAAGGCCACTATTCAACTAAGTGCCCATCATCAACCCCTGCCGTCATTCCAACCACCACTTGTCATCAGTGTGGACGCCCAGGTCATTGGAAGAGGGAATGCCCAATGAACAAACCAGCAGCTTCGGGAGCAAGCAGGGCTGCTTCTAATAAGCCACCTACTGCGAGGACTTTCAACATGACAGTCCAGGATGCTATGAAAGATTCAGATGTGATAGCAGGTACCCTTTCTCTAAATTCAGTCAGTGCAAATGTTTTATTTGATTCGGGAGCAACTAAATCTTTTATATCAAAGGACTTTGCGCGTAAGTTTAGACTTAAGGCTGAACCCTTGATAGAACCCTTGCAAGTAGAAATAGCCAATCATGAAATTATTCCTGTTAACCAGATTCACCCCGCCTGTGAGATAGGCATAGGGGAGCAATCCTTTATTGTTGATCTGATTCCTTTTAAATTAGGGGAGTTTGATGTAATTTTGGGAATGGACTGGCTATCTAGCAATGATGCTCAGATAGACTGTAAAGGGAAGAAAGTTAAGCTAAATATCCCAGGGAAGAAGGAAGTTATATTTAGAGGAAAGAGGCAGACGCAGAAATTTTTGACTATGGCCCAGGCCAGAAGGATGCTACGAAAAAGAAATGAGGCATACCTAGCCTATGTAGTGGACACGCAGAAGGAGGTGCCCAACTTACAAGATATTCCAGTAGTCAACGAATTTGAAGATGTATTCCCACAAGACCTTCCGGGATTACCACCCGATAGAGTAATTGAATTTGCTATTGAGTTGGCCCCGGGGACGGCGCCAGTTTCAAAGGCACCTTACCGGTTAGCCCCGTTAGAAATGAAGGAATTAGCTATCCAATTGCAGGAACTCTTGGATAAGGGTATGATAAGACCCAGTGTGTCTCCATGGGGAGCACCAGTTTTATTTGTTAAGAAGAAAGATGGGAGCATGAGGCTGTGCATCGACTATCGAGAGTTGAACAAGCTAACCATAAAGAACAGGTACCCATTACCTAGAATAGACGATCTGTTCGACCAGCTAAAGGATGCTGTTTATTTTTCCAAGATCGACCTGAGAACTGGATATCACCAACTAAAGATTAAACCCGAAGATATTTCCAAGACAGCGTTCCGTACCAGGTATGGGCATTATGAGTTCTTGGTAATGTCCTTTGGATTAACCAATGCCCCAGCGGCTTTCATGGATTTAATGAATAGAGTATTTAAGAAGTACTTGGACAAGTGTGTGATAGTTTTTATCGATGATATTTTGATCTACTCAAGAACTGAGGCAGAACATGCAGAGCATTTGAGGATAGCTCTAGGAATACTCAGAGAGGAACAGTTATATGCCAAATTCTCGAAGTGTGAATTCTGGCGGAATGAAGTACAATTTTTAGGACATGTGATCAATAAAGAAGGAGTATTGGTCAACCCCTCCAAGATAGAGGCGGTCTCAAATTGGGAAAGGCCAACCACGCCCACAGAGGTAAGGAGTTTCGTAGGATTGGCCGGCTACTATCGTAGATTTGTACAGGACTTTGCGAAGATCGCAGCCCCTTTGACACGACTTACTCGTAAGACAGAGAAGTTTGAATGGACGGAGAAATGCGAGAACAGTTTTCAGGAATTAAAGAAAAGGTTGATAACGGCTCCGGTGTTGGCATTGCCGGACGGAAAAGGAGATTTTGTGATATATAGTGACGCGTCGCACAAAGGACTAGGGTGTGTGCTTATGCAGCACGGTAAAGTGATTGCGTATTCGTCGAGACAACTGAAGGAATACGAGGTTAGATATCCTACTCATGACCTTGAGCTCGCGGCAATAGTATTTGCCTTAAAAATTTGGAGGCACTACTTGTATGGAGAGAAGTGCGAGATTTTCACAGACCATAAGAGCCTCAAGTACATATTTACGCAGAAAGAGCTCAACATGTGCCAGAGGAGATGGTTAAAACTAATCAAGGACTATGATTGTGAGATTCTTTATCATCCAGGGAAAGCCAATGTGGTGGCTGATGCCCTTAGTAGAAAGGAAAGACTCAGAATGATAACGACTTCGGAAGAATTGATAAGGGATTTTGAGAAAATGGAAATAGAAGTAAAGGTAACCGGAACCGGAACTGAAAAGCTTTTTGAGATCTCAATGCAGCCAGAGTTATTGGAAAAGATCAGATTGTGCCAGGAGAAAATAATGAATGAAGGTAGAGAGTCAATGACTGGAGAAGAGATCCATACTGAGAAAGATGATAAAGGGATAATGAGGTACTCCTACCGGATTTGGGTTCCGAATGTTCAAGAGCTTAAAGATGAGATATTGGATGAAAGCCATAGTTCAAGGTATTCCATTCACCCGGGAAGTACCAAGATGTATAGGGATTTGAAGGAATATTACTGGTGGCCCAACATGAAGAGGGACGTAGCAGAATGGGTAAACAAATGTTTGACTTGCCAAAGGGTAAAGGCAGAGCACCAGAGACCCAGTGGACTCTTACGACCCCTGGAGATTCCCGAATGGAAATGGGAACAGATAGCGATGGATTTTGTTATAGGCTTGCCAAGGACGAAGGCCAATCATGACGCCATATGGGTAATTATAGACCGACTGACAAAGTCAGCTCATTTCATTCCTATTAATGAGAGATACACAGTCGATAGACTGGTGGACATTTACCTTAAGGAAATAGTGACGCGACATGGAGTCCCAGCGTCCATTGTCTCAGACCGAGACCCCAGGTTCAACTCCAGATTTTGGAGGAGCTTTTAGGAATGTGCGGGGACCAAGTTAAATATGAGTACCGCGTACCATCCCCAGACGGATGGGCAGAGTGAAAGGACCATCCAGACACTAGAGGATATGTTGAGAGTCTGTGCAATAGACTTTAAAGGGAGTTGGGATGATCACTTGCCGTTGATCGAGTTTTCTTATAACAATAGCTTTCATGCTAGCATCGGAATGCCGCCTTATGAGGCCCTGTACGGAAGAAGGTGTCGATCTCCCTTATACTGGGATGAAGTAGGAGAGCGGAAGATGCTCGGACCCGAAGTGGTCCAAAGGACCAAAGATATAGTGGATCTTATCAGAGGGCGACTTGTAGCAGCCCAAGACAGACAGAAGAAATATGCAGACCTAGACCGAAAGGACAAGGAATATGAAGTAGGGGACTTAGTACTGCTAAAGGTATCCCCTTGGAAGGGATTAATGAGGTTCGGAAGGAAAGGAAAACTAAGCCCAAGATACATTGGACCTTTTGAGATATTAAGACGGATTGGAAAGTTAGCTTACGAGCTAGCCTTACCCCCTAATTTGCAACAAGTTCATAATGTGTTCCATGTGTCAATGCTAAGGAAGTATCATCGGGATGTCAGACACATAGTGGAGTACGAGCAGGTGGATATGCAGCCAGATCTAACTTACGTGGAGAAGCCAGTAAGGATTATAGATAAGAAGGAGCAGGTGCTTCGGAACAAAGTGATCAAGCTAGTCAGAGTACTATGGCAGAATCATAATGTGGAAGAATCAACTTGGGAACTAAAGAGCACAATGCTAGAAAAGTACCCCCATTTGTTTTCTGTTTGATTCCGGGACGGAATCCTTTTAAGGAGGGGAGACTGTAATAACCCCCAAAATTTTCAACTTTTTGTAACCCTTGTGAATAGTGTTTTAGCTGAATGAGAAAACTTTTCATGCCACACTATGTAGGGGTTCTGTTATGGATATTCTGGGATATTATTAGTACTCTATGTGGTATATAAGTGTATGTAAAGATCGTCAGAATCCAATTTCCGAACACTTGGATTTTTCCCGGAAATCCACTAGATACGGAGAGAATTGAGTATAAGGTAACAAGATAAAAAGGATTTAAATTAAAGGATTATAATAGAGGATCATAAAAAGGAATATAATGTATTGAGAAAGTTTAAGGGAACCTAAGTAATAAGATCCCGGGTATGATCCTTCAAACGATAAACGAAAACGAAAGTTAAGCGAACAGTATAACAGATCAGCGGTCATTAGGCAAACAATTAGGGAGTTAATCAAAGGGATTAGAGAGAGTGATGTCACCCAACCAATGAGAAGAGGACAAGGAGGGAAGGATGACATCACCACATGACATGGGCATGACATGGGAAGGAAGGAGATGTGGTGGCTTTTTAACCACACAAAATCAAGGGCAACAAGGTAATTAACTAAATCAAACACAAAAACAAATCAACCAAGCCAAGCAAATTCATTCTTCATCAAAATCAAAAAGAAACCAAGGCTTTGTTCTTGAGAGCTCTCGGCTTTTTACTATTCAAAAGGCAAGAAATTTCAAAAAATTCAAGATCCAAGCTTCCTAAATTGGTGAGTTAATTCCCTAATCATCTTCATGCTTAGCTAGGGCTATATTATGAGTTTAAGCCATCAATTCCTTCTCCGTCTTCTTCATTTAATCAAAGAAGAAGACTATGAATAGTGTTTTCAAGTTTTTAACTTGAATTTTTTCTTGTTTTCCTTGAAGATCCAAGCATTCCTAAGACTTCTCAAAGCTTCTTAAGGCTTCCTAGCTCCTCCCACCACTTCAAGGAAGGTATATCATCTCCAAACCCTAGATTCCTATGTATTATAAGATGATTTTGATTAGTAGGGTGATATTGTAGCTTGATGTTGGTGATTTAGAGTTTGGGATTGAAATGGTATTGAAATGGAATGGTAAATGTTGTTGTTTTGATTAAAAGAACTTAAGTATGGTTAAAGTTAAGCTTAGGCATAAGTATGAATATTAAAATTGAATTGGTTGGGGTTGTTATGATGTGATAAGGATGGATGTGGGTTGTATGTTGGATTTGAGGTTGAATTGGGTTGGTTTTGAATGGTTTTAAATTGGGAAATCGCGTAAACATAGCCGTCGTAACGTCCAATTTTCTTTAGACTGTTTTTGTGCATAACATTAGGACCCGAGAACCCCCTGGTAGATTATGACCATTGCCATGTTTAGATAGTTCGTGTTACGAGCTTCGTTTTGATATGTAGTTCGTTCAATTCCGATGCACGGTTTAGGAGAAACGACCGTTTCATGTAACGGCGTTTCGCGAACGAAACTTTTCCCCTCGCCTTACTTTGAAACAAAGGTTAAAGACCAAAAAGGGTTAATTAATGCATGAAACATTTATGGTAAGTGTGTTAGGCAGTTGGTAAGACACTCGTGAAGGTATCGCCTTAAAACTCGTAAAGGTTAAATTATTAAAAATGGTGGAGCCGAGGGTACCCGAGTGACTTAAGCGAGTCAGTAAGCGCAAAACAAGCGTTAGAGTCTAAGTTAGTTAAAGTATAGATTTACAAGTGACTTTGGTTTAATTCCAACTTACTTGTTGTTTATAGGTTACCAGACTCGTCCCGAGCCTTTTATCACCCCAAGTCACTCAGGCAAGTTTTCTACCAGTTATAACTGTTGTTGTGATGTATATAGGTATTTGCATTATCTTGCGATAGATGCATGTTGGTTAATTAGCAAATGTTGCAATATATTGAAGCATGCTGCTATGGTATATATATATGCATGCCTGTTTCGTATTCTTTCCATATATATCTGTTGATTCAGTTGATAATACCTATGCTAGAGGATAGCGGTAATTTGCATATACCCTTAGTATAGGGACCCAAAGGTGAAAATATTTTCTAAAACCGGGAGTCGAGGATCCCGAGTAGATTTTGTATATATGGATATAAATATATATATATATACTTATATATATATATATATGGTCATAGTTTTCAAAACTATTAATCGAATAAGGTTTATTCGATAACTTTAACTTTATTTTATTATTGAATATTATTTCGAATATTATTCGAAGGCTTATGACTCCTTTATATTATTTATTGAATATTATTTGAATATTCATTCGAGGGCTTATGACTCAGTTTATATTATTTAATGAATATTATTTGAATATTCATTTGAGGATCTATGACTCCGATTATTTGCTGAGATATATTCTTTATTTTATTAAAGAATAAGGTGTCAATAATCAAACTTATTTTCGATTATTCAAATAAAGATAGTACTTTCATATAAGTATATCTTTGGTTATTTAATACTCATTTCAAGTATAAGTTTTAATACTTCTACTTCAATTATTTTATAAAGATTATTCTTTATGGGAATATTATTTAAATAATAATATTCAGACATTTTCTGAATATTCTGGGGACTGATTTACTTCATTAAATCAGCTTTACTCCAAACACTCTTTAAAGTGTTTTCGAGTCTTCAAAATGATTTTTAAAAGTTAGAGCGGATCCCAAAACTCATTTTTATATTTAAGATCTTCATTTTTAAGGGGATTTAAATACTCGCTCAAAACCTGAGGGATCCGGCTCTGTGGTGTATTTTATATTCGCAACACGGTTGCAGTTTTGGTAAATGAATTGATTACTTACCCAACGTTCGGGAAGTAAGTCCATCTATTGAGTCGGCATAAGTAACATGGGCTCAGTGGGCGTCCATGATAGTGTAAGTGGCTCAGTGGGAGTCCATCAAATGCATAAGTGGCTGAGTGGCAGTCCAGCATAAGGTCCTATTACGACCAGGGTGATGACCAGTGGGGAATTCGTCCATCTACTAGTAGAAAAGGTTACTTATGGGTATCTTTGCCTGATCAGCAAGATATCTGGTTTATGCCAAAATTCTTTTCCTTTCCAAATTTATTGGATATTGCAACTCTGTTCATACTTTACATGACAGAGGTTTTCAGGAAATTGTATAAAGAAGATGTATATGTGGATATATATATATATATCAGAACTTAATGAAGTATATCATGACTTCATTTCCTTTAATAAAATTTCAAAGATTTAATCTATTCAAATCTTGTCTTGTAGTCTCATCTATGTGATGAACTGTTGAAAACTCTTAATACTTTGAACAGTGGTAGTTCAAGTAGCTTTATAAATGATATAAGTGTAGTGAAGTATTTGGTAACTTCATCCCTTGTTTTTACTTATATCTAGTAAGTAATTATCTTACACTTGATAAAAGATTCTAGTAAGTATCCATTTAGATACTTATATTATTGTTATCACTATATATTATCTTGCGAGCTGTAAGGCTCACTCTTGCTTTATTTCTTCATCACACAACAACAGTTAGGAAAGATGGCCAGACTCCCGCAGACCCAGCGCAAGCGTGTGGGAAGCGTCCCGCGTCTTCCCGATGATATTGTAGCTGCTATAGCTGCAGAGGTATATCTATTGTAGATCAGACCATCTACTTTTGAGAATCAATTATGTATAATTATAACTTGTGGCAGATAATGGAAAATAACTGTAAATTTATCAAGTAATCATTTTGGGTTGTAATAACTTTTAAATTGTGGATTCAAAGACTTGTACTTATTTCAATTTCATCTCTGAGACTATAACGGGTTGTGGTGTGTGTTAGTGTGGGGTCACAGCATAAGGTTATTATTATTAATTAAGTGAAGTGATATTGTGGAAAGAAAGACCGTGACGACCCGGATCCCCGACCCCGGATCTGGGGGTGTTACATATGAAGAGAAAAAAAAATATACTGCCACAAATATCTGGCTTGGAATCTACCTCTGAACTATAGAGGTTTGTCATATGAGAACAAAACATATGTGTATATATATCAACATCAAGTATTATCGCATCGCATTTTACATGCTTAAATATATATATATATATATTTTTCTATTCTGTCCATCATTCTATGGACCCATGTTCTTCCTCGAGCTTATACTCAATCACCTTTGAAACTCCCTCATCATCGAAAATCGAATCTGGGGTCTCATTCTAGACATCATCGTTACTAGAATCCTATGCTTGCACCGCAACCTTCCTCGTATAGTAATACGACTCTCTATTGATAAGAAGGAATAAGTATTCAATAGGTAGATAATCTACTTAATTAGTCTATTCAAGGATAACTTATACATCACCACAACCCGATTAGGGGTACCTAATCTCAACATCCATTACACTACAACTCTCACGGTTATAATCGGCTCATTATTCAAAGAATCGTTGCTGCATTACTATGGTCCACCACTGACCTACTGTCGTCATTCATTTTCCTTGGAATCTTAATAGCTAACCCTACGAAGTCCATACCTGTTGTATTAAATTCTTCTAAGGAATTAACATAATCACCATTCATAATTCATGAAGAACACTCCAGATCCTGACATACTTTCATGGCATGAAGCAGATAAAATTGCAGAAGAGTTTCAATCAAAGCAACGATAGCAGGTTAATACCATTCTTAATCATATGCCTTCAATAGAAGACTAAACTCAAAGGTTCGTTTAGTCCTTTTTGAAACATGGTCCTAGATTATTCTCAAGATAGGACCTTCTAAGATAGAAAGCCCGCTCACGGCGATTACATGAATTAAATCTTTACCAAACTACTATTACGGTTGAGTACCGCACAGTCATCAGAAGGAAAGTCAATCTTTCACACCATAATACAACCTTCACGGAATTAACCATTATCATTGTATTCCTCTGGCACGAGCGCCGATAATTGTCCTCTTACACTTAAAGTGTTGGCCACCTCATTGGTCTTTCCTGATAGTAATAGTTCCTTATAATCAATGTCTTTTGAACGATCTCCAACTAAATTTTTTACCTCATTTCAAATCACTGCTTATGGGAAAATGCTTTTCTTAAGTCCTTGTGATAAAATAAGTAAAAAAAAAATTACCATTATTTTTTTTCCATAAGTCGCTGCCTTAGTCTTTAAATGTAAACATTATCATGGCTGACTCTCGATCATACTTAGGACGTCTTTTATCTTGGGCCCTTCTTGCTTTAATAATTCTGACCTTCATTGGTTCAATCTATACTTCTTATGGTTTAACCCGTGCCCACCTGGCATTATTATAATTACGCCATATTTCCTTCATCAAAATTTCTATTCTTGAGAACTTTGAATACTACCTTTCTCCTTGTAAAACCTCTAAGGTTATCCTTAAATCCTTCATCAGGTACACCCTAGGCATAGGGCATATCAAGATACCATTTTCTAATACCAGAATTATTGTCTATATAGTTCTGAAAAATTTCTCCACTAATCCTTAAAGGTTGTTGTTACCTTAATCCTTTCCAATTTATACTGTCAAAACTCATATTATCCCTATTAAGGGTGAAATGCCAACCTTTATGCATTCCCCTAGGATTCATTCTAAGTTACAGATGTTCTATCCTTAATTCCACCTTTAAAAAGGTATATGCATCCTTCCATGGATAAATCAAGTCATATGTCCTTGATAGATTATCTTATTCAATCATTCCCACCCAGATAGTCTATACCAATTTCACAATAGCATCTTTATTCAAACTGAGGTCAACCCATATGGCCTTCAAAAGATAACAATGGTTACCCGCTTTTCTTTCCTAATTTGGTAATGACAACAGAGATGTTCTGGAAGATATTGGTCGTGTTCAACGTGAACTTCTTCTTAATAAATCCTCATTTACTTTTGTTGTTTATCTCAACAGTCATCTCAATGTTGGGATATCTTTCATACCTGGCGTCTCCCTTTCTGGGTAACATGCCACCGGTCTTACATATACTTCACATTCTTGAAGGTCACTTCCTTCATCCCATTTTCCTAATATCTTGTTATTCTGTCTCCTCAGTCCATCCGTGTTTTCTTATTAGCCCATCGATCTATCTCGAAGTGTCTTCCAATACTCCCAACTTAAAGGGAATACAATATACATATCACTTATGCCTTAAACCATCAACTTTAACTCATGGTGAATCACCCTCATCCCGATGATTACATACTTTTCTATTTCTATTTCTATGAGTCTTTAGAGTTTCCTCATACCCAACTCCCTTATCATTCCTCAAACTTTATTGCCTTTATATTCCTTTTCACTTCAGTTTCTTTTATTTTCATTTCTATTACAACCATTTCATGAACCAACACAACATAAGCATTGATTTCAAACATCACGTCGTTCTAGAATTCTTGTCCTCCAGACGAATCTTGACAACTTTTACAACTTAGATTCATAGCTCATCATACTCGTCCGCCTTTGTTCTGGCTCTAAAGCTTTTACACTATCTCTATAACCTTGGGAATTACTTTCCCGAAAACAATTGACTGAACTTTAATCAGTTTATTATAACCTCTGGCTCCATGCCTTTCTTGGTCTTTCACCAGCGGGTGGCCTCTCTTTTAGAAAGGTAAGTGACAAAAACAGTCTTTTTCGCTTCATAAATTATTTAGAATCTCAAATGGTTCCTATATTTCCTTTATCCAGGCTCTTGCCTCGACTGGGTCACCTTGTTCCTTGGAACTCTGAAAGCTTAGCGACTTAAAGGTCATGAAAGAACTTCCCACCGCATTGATTCCTCAGGGTGGTGGTTGGGGTAAAAGTATAAGTTTTGTTTAGGCAGGTCCATGAATTGCCCCATAGGAGTACCGTCCCGGTTCTCCCTATCTTGCTCGACTTCGGTTTTCTCAGTATAAAATGTTTTCTCATCCTCCCCATAATCGGGGTCATCCTACATATTTTAAATCCTCATTTTCCACTTCATTAAGTTATGGGTTCCTTCTATCTTGATGGCGTCCTCCCTGACTATCACATTCAGGGTTTGCCCTAAATCTTATTCCTCGAACTATGGCTTTCACCTAATATCTCATCCTTAAGCTATTGAACGTTTGGAACCCAAATTCTGTAGGAATACCTCATTATTCCCTTATCCTCTTTCTCGGTATTAATATCTTCTCTATTTGTTGGCTCTCTGCCTTCATTCATCACTTTTTCTTGGCACAATATGATCTTTCCAATAATTTGGGCTGTATTGCAATCTCAAACAGCTTTTCGGTACCGGCTCCGGTTACCTTCACTTCTATTTTCATTTTCTCAAAATCTCTTATCAACTCTCCCAAAGACATTTTCATCTTGAGTCTCTCCTTTATACTAAGGGCATTAGCCACCATTTCGGCTTTCCCTGGATGATAAAGAATCTCTTAATCATAATCCTTGATTAGCTCTAACCACCTCCTCTGGCGCATGTTGAGCTCTTTCTGCGTGAAAATGCACTAGAGCACTTATGGCTTGTGTAAATCTCGCACTTCTCTCCATACAAGTAGTGCCTCCAATCTTTATGGCAAAACTATTGCCACGAGCCCAAGCTCATGGGTGGGGATATCGAATTTTATATTCCCTTAATTATCTTGACGCGTACGCGATTACCTTGTTGTGCTGTATAAGAAGCACCCTAATTCCTTATACGAAGCGTCACTACACATCACAAAATCTCCTTTTTCCATCCGGCAACGCCAACATAGGGGCCGTCACCAACCTTTTCTTTAGTTCTTAAAAGTTGTTCTCGCATTTCTCTGTCCATTCTGAAAGAGATATGTCCTAAGTCCAATCAGTATGAGGATTTAGGAATAACTTTTATGTAATCTGTTTTGATTTCATTGATAATTAATAAAAGACTTGTTTTGTTTTTTATTACGGGCTCTATCTATTTAAATGTTTAAATAAGATATACCATAGTTTAGAGTAAAGCTTTTTATGGATTATGATGAGATCATAATAGTGAGACCTAAAAGATGATAACTCTAAACTTAAATAGTTCCCGGTCATAGGATTACTAACTGGTAATTAATAATCCGGAAAGATTGGTACATACTATGCTTGCTCCCTTCAGGAGGATGTCTGTTCTCATAGGCATTTGTGTGGTGACACTATAGCTAGTATGTAGGTGCTTATTATAGAATAAGTTCACTGAACATGACTCGCACAGCTGAACAACTGATGGAGTTCACTCACGTGTCAGCAGTTGTTCACATAGTGATAGTTGTACAAGTATCCTTAGACTTGAGGTCATCGTAGTCATCTTGTGTACACTGAACTATGCTTTGGTTTAGTTCTTAGTCTCCAGGGAAAATTATTAGGGCTCTACTGGGTATAGGAATTTGTACACGAAGATAGTGTATGACCAATAAAGGATCTACCCCTTCCAGTGAAGGAAGAGAATGTTCTAAGCTGATCCACTTATGCTAGTTCAGGAATCTCTGGCCAGAGTGAATGAAATTAGAAAGGAGTTTCTAATTTACATAGAACTGAGCATAGTGAATGGAAAACAAATGATTAAATTAGATAGGCTTGACACAAGATCCATGCCTTGTATTTAATCAGGACATTGGTGGGTAGAAGGAGTTAATTGTACGGTAACTATTCACTGACAGGTTCTTGGTATTCTAAGCAGTGAATTCATATTATCCGGATAGTCGCGATATGTTGAGAAGCATCACTCACGATGTAGAATAAATATAACTAATCAGTTAATTATATTTAGTGAATTTTAATATTCATATAAATAATTAATAAAAGTTTATTATTATTTATTTCTACTACCGGCATAATATTGAACCTACAGGGTCACACCATAAAAGAATATTTTCTTTGATGAAAAATGAGAGAGATAATTATTTTCTAAATAGTTAAGAAAAAAAAAGGAATAATGATTAAAATAGTTTTAATTATTATTAAAGCATTTTATGAAGATAAAATGTGGGGGTTAAAATATATAAAGATATATTATAAAACCCTAGGAGAGTCCTATAAATAGAATCAGATGGATGGCTCATAAGACATAACACACACAATTTTGGTTTTGTGAAAACCCTAGCCTCCATCTTCTTCTTCTCTCTCTCTCTCCAAAAAACTCCATTTTATAAAAGCTTAGTTTTATAAAAAGGTTCATCGAAGCGGATTGTTCTTGGTGGATACCGGTAGAGTGCTTCACACACTGAGGAGCAACTGCTAGCACTCCAATTTTATAAAGCTTCAATTCACGAGATATGGTTTTGATTCCTCAGTTTTTCCCTTTTATACGTTTTTCTATATGTGCGGTATATGGTTTTTACGGAATAAATGTTATTTCGCGCTTCCGCTCATCCGTAAATTCCTTCATTGGCATCAGAGCTAGGTTCTGCATATAGAGATTCATATAAAAAAATTCAGATTTTTTAATGCATGTATGGATTTATTATGATTTTTGCAAGTTTATTTGGATTTAATTATGAATTAATTCGAAATAATTTTTGCATGAGATTTTGACTACTGATCTGGGTTCTACAAGTGTTGTAGATCATCTAGGTATTTTTTTCATAATTTTGTGATGTGTAGATTATTTGTTATGAATTTTTAAAAATTGTTTTAATTAAAATTCATAAAATAATTATGCATGTGAATAATTATGATTAAAATTTGCACAAGGACCCATGGCTGATTTGGTATTTTTCTGTTACTCCCTGATTTGAGAAATCATATTATTTTGATTTTTATTAATTTATTAATCAAATGTTAATTAATTTATTAATAATATAATTAAAATAATAAATTAATAAAGAGTTATTAATGAGGGAGTAAAGGGAAAGGGGGGTTACATCTCCTAAATTGTAACAGCAGCAGAAAGGCAACAGGCTTTAGCAGGGAAAAAGAAAGAAAAAGAAAAACCTGTTATCGGTTGGCTGCTGCACGCGCGTGCAGCGCACGCGGGGCGGGGGGGTGTGTTGCGCATTCCGTGAATGCGTTACACACTGTTGCGCATTTACGGAATGCGTTACACGCGTAAATGGCTCAACAGTGTTGTAACGCATTACGTACATGCGTTACAACCCGTATGTCCACATTAAATTTGATTTTTTGGGAGTTTCGTAACTCCGTTTTGGGCGTGCAATATATCGTTGGATTCGTTTTTCCAAGACGGATCTAATGGAGTGGTCAAATATTTTTTATATAAAAGTTTTGAACTGTTTATATTCCCGAAAGTGTTTTAAAGCATGTTTTAATTGTTTTAATTGCTTTTAAATGCTATAATAAATCCATACATCATTATATCAATGTGTGACATGATATTAATTGCATGCTTACTTGTTTATTTATTTTTATATATGAGATATATGCCTGTGTTTACCATGCGATGATAGATTTAGGTGAACTTAAATCAATATAAGGCGTGCTCTAGAAAATCTAGAATATGAATTGTTTCTTGCCTTGACAATAATATTATGAATACAATCATGAGATTCTTGTGTTTATGAAACACGTAATTAAATATGAATTTTCAATTTTGAGAGAAAGGATGATTCTGTCAACAACAGATTTCTATCTATAAGAAAGGGTTATTAAGTGACGCCTCTTGACAATGCTCCACCCAATCTGGGAATCATCTGATTATCGATTATTGATTTGAAATATTTAATTTAAAAGGAAGAATCTCTTTATAATATGATTATGATTGTAACGTAATATAATCCCTCTAAAATTAAATAATATCAAGTAATAATTGGCCATGACACAACGGGCTTGTGTCGGTCATAGCCTTCCAACATGATAGAAAGTGGTTCTTATATTTTAAATCATTGTCGTTTCGTGCTACAGCCGAGGGCTTTGATTTCGAAATAAGAAATACTTGTCTATTACATAGAGATGTGTACATTGAATTAGAATCTAAAGGTCGTTACGTGCCACAGCCGGGGGCCGTTGGAGACTGATTCAATTGTACGGAATGTTGGGTTAGACTTGACTTAGAATATTGAGTTTGTTGTGCCACAGCCGTGACTCAAGTATTCAAGAGGCTAAAGTTTGATTAGGGAATAACATAAGATGTAATTGACAAGAGGTGTCTGCCTATTGAACATCACATGACGTTTCGTGCCACAGCCGAGGTTGTGTGATGGAATGTAGGATCCCTATTCCCACTAGCATTATGAATGCTTAATTTTTCACGTAGGGGGTTGAATAAATTAGATAAACTAGTGGGAGCCACTTATGAATAAAGACCCGATTCATATAGTGTTTTGAAATGAAATTGAATATTTGCTAAGTGTTGTTATGTGTTTATCATTCACAGATTTACTATATTCGTTATGTCTTCTGCACTATCACTCCGGAGTATACTAGATGCTCACAAGTTTACTGGTCCTAATTTTGCTGACTGGCTTCGAAACTTGAGAATTGTTCTCAGGGTGGAGAAGCTGGAATATGTGCTTGACTCACCTAAGTCTACTGAACCTGCTAACGATGCACATAATGATGAACATGTTGTGTATCGTAAGTGGATAGATGATGCAAATATTGCTCAATGCATCATGCTAGCTTCCATGAACATTGAGCTACAGAAGCAACATGAGCATATGGATGCTCACACTATCCTTATGCATCTACAAGAGTTGTATGATGTGGCAGGGAGGACAGCTCGATATGAGATATCGAAGGAGCTGTTCGGTTGTAGGATGTCTGAGGGATCATCCGTGAATGACCATGTACTTAAGATGATCAATTTGATTGAACGTCTTGGACAACTTGGTTTTGCCATGGATGGGGAGCTGAGCCAAGACTTGGTCTTGCAATCACTTCCGGGTTCGTTTTCGCAGTTTGTTGTGAACTTTCATATGAATAAGTTGGATGTCAGCCTGGCTGAACTCCACAACATGTTAAAGACTGCGGAATCGAATTTTCCCCCTAAGAAGAGTTATGTTCTTCTAATTGGTGAAGGTTCCAATCCTAAGATAAGGAAGAGGAACCCTTCCAAGAAGAAGAAAGTAGGTGAAGAAAAGTCGGTTCCACCAAAAGCTGAAGACCCCAAGAGCAAAGTTGTTTGCTTTCACTGTAACAAGGTGGGGCACTGGAAGAGGAACTGCAAGGTTTACCTTACAGAGTTGAAGAAGAAGAAGGGGAGTGAGACTACCGCTTCTGATTCAGGTATGTTCATGATAGAAATGAATATGTCATTAAGTCAAATTTCTACTTGGGTATTAGATACCGCTTGTGGTTCTTACATCTGCAATTCGTTGCAGGGACTAAGGAGAAGTAGGACTCTTGAGGAAGAGGAGGTGATTCTACTGATGGGAAATGGAGCAAGAGTTGCTGCTGAAGATGTAGGATCATTTCATTTACATATGCCTATGGGCAAGACTATTGTTTGAAATAATTGTTATTTTGTTTTCTCAATTGTAAGGAATATAGTTTCTATTCCTATATTGGATTTGGATGGTTTTTCATTTTATTATTAAGAATAATGAATGTTCTATCCTTAGAGATAATATTCTTTATTGACGTGGTATTTTAAATAATGGTCTGTATGTATGTGACATAATTTACTTCAGATTGAACAAACTAATAAAAGAAAAGGGATGATGAAAATCTCACTTCATTGTGGCACTGCAGTCTCCATTTAGTAGACATGGAGAGAGGGATGCAAATTTTCTGGGATTGGTACACACAGATGTATATGGACCAATGTCTACGCAAGCCATGGGTGGATTTTCATACTTCATTACTTTCATAGATGATAGATCTAGATTCGGATATGTGTTTGATGAAACACAAGTCTGATGCCTTTGAAAAATTCAAAGAGTATAAGTATGAAGTGGAGAAACAAACCAAAAATGGTATTATAACTCTTCGATCAGATCGAGGTGGTGAATACTTGAATGGAGAGTTTCTGGATTATCTCAAAGAAAAGGGTATAGTCTCCCAGTGGACTCCTCCAGATTGGTATCTGAAAGGAGAAATTGAACTTTGTTAGACATGGTTCGGTCCATGATGAGCTATGCGAATCTTCCAGTATTCTTATGGGGTTATGTATTGGAAACCTCAGCATATTTACTGAATAAGGTACCTTCCAAATCTGTTCCTCAAACTCTATATGAGATATGGAAAGAAAGGAAACTGAGTCTTAAACACGTTAAGATTTGGGGATGTCCAACTTATGTCAAGAAGGTTGACCCAGATAAGCTGGAATCTCGATCCGTAAAATGTAGTTTTGTGGGATATCCTAAAGAGACTTTAGGGTATTACTTTTACACCGATCATCGGGTGTTTGTCTCCAGACATGCTACCTTCTTGGAAAAGGAGTTTATCCCTGAAGGAAACAGTGGGAGCAAAATTGAACTTGATGAAGTTCAAGAAGCACAAACTACTACGGTTCAAGTGGAAACACCTGTTCAGACTGAACAACCTTCTGTGGAACAGCCCATTCGTAGGTCAGAGAGAGTGTCTCGCCAACCTGAGAGGTATTATGGCCTTGTCATTGAGAATGACAATGAGTTGTCAATCATTGATGATGATGACCCTATGACCTATAATGAGGCTATGAGTAGTGTTGACTCAGAGAAATGGCATAGTGCCATGAAATCCGGAATGGAATCTATGTATACGGTATACAAAAGAAAGATTAGAGCAGATGGCCAGGTGGAGACCTTTAAAGCCAGGCTTGTGGCAAAAGGATTCAAACAAAGGCAATGGATTGACTTTGATGAAACCTTTTACCTGTAGCCCTGTTATAATCAGTTCGGATTTTGCTTGCGAATGCTGCTTACTACGACTATGAGATCTGGCAAATAGCCAGATGGTTTTCTTTCCAAGGGAAATGAAAACCTAGTGTGTAAGCTGCTGCGAACCATATGTGGTTTAAAGCAAGCTTCTCGTAGATGGAACATCCGTTTTGATGAGACAATCAAAGAGTTTGGTTTTATCAAAAACGTAGATGAACCATGTGTCTACAAAAGGGTTAGTGGGAGCGCGGTAACATTTCTTGTATTGTATTGAAAGAGAGTTGACACACATAATAACATAGCAGACCCACTCACAAAGCCACTTTCTGAAAGTCACTTTGATCGTCATAAAGACAGGATGGGTATTAGATACCAAAGTGATTGGCTTTAGTACAAGTGGGAGATTGAAAGAGATATGTCCTAAGTCCAATCAGTATGAGGATTTAGGAATAACTTTTATGTAATCTGTTTTGATTTCATTGATAATTAATAAAAGACTTGTTTTGTTTTTTATTACGGGCTCTATCTATTTAAATGTTTAAATAAGATATACCATAGTTTAGAGTAAAGCTTTTTATGGATTATGATGAGATCATAATAGTGAGACCTAAAAGATGATAACTCTAAACTTAAATAGTTCCCGGTCATAGGATTACTAACTGGTAATTAATAATCCGGAAAGATTCGTACATACTATGCTTGCTCCCTTCAGGAGGATGTCTGTTCTCATAGGCATTTGTGTGGTGACACTATAGCTAGTATGTAGGTGCTTATTATAGAATAAGTTCACTGAACATGACTCGCACAGCTGAACAACTGATGGAGTTCACTCACGTGTCAGCAGTTGTTCACATAGTGATAGTTGTACAAGTATCCTTAGACTTGAGGTCATCATAGTCATCTTGTGTACACTGAACTATGCTTTGGTTTAGTTCTTAGTCTCCAGGGACAATTATTAGGGCTCTACTGGGTATAGGAATTTGTACACGAAGATAGTGTATGATCAATAAAGGATCTACCCCTTCCAGTGAAGGAAGAGAATGTTCTAAGCTGATCCACTTATGCTAGTTCAGGAATCTCTGGCCAGAGTGAATGAAATTAGAAAGGAGTTTCTAATTTACATAGAACTGAGCATAGTGAATGGAAAAGCAAATGATTAAATTAGATAGGCTTGACACAAGATCCATGCCTTGTATTTAATCAGGACATTGGTGGGTAGAAGGAGTTAATTGTACGGTAACTATTCACTGACAGGTTCTTGGTATTCTAAGCAGTGAATTCATATTATCCGGATAGTCGCGATATGTTGAGAAGCATCACTCACGATGTAGAATAAATATAATTAATCAGTTAATTATATTTAGTGAATTTTAATATTCATATAAATAATTAATAAAAAGTTTATTATTATTTATTTCTACTACCGGCATAATATTGAACCTACAGGGTCACACCATAAAAGAATATTTTCTTTGATGAAAAATGAGAGAGAGAATTATTTTCTAAATAGTTAAGAAAAAAAAGGAATAATGATTAAAATAGTTTTATTTATTATTAAAGCATTTTATGAAGATAAAATGTGGGGGTTAAAATATATAAAGATATATTATAAAACCCTAGGAGAGTCCTATAAATAGAATCAGATGGATGGCTCATAAGACATAACACACACAATTTTGGTTTTGTGAAAACCCTAGCCTCCATCTTCTTCTTCTCTCTCTCTCTCCAAAAAACTCCATTTTATAAAAGCTTAGTTTTATAAAAAGGTTCATCGAAGCGGATTGTTCTTGGTGGATACCGGTAGAGTGCTTCACACACTGAGGAGCAACTGCTAGCACTCCAATTTTATAAAGCTTCAATTCATGAGGTATGGTTTTGATTCCTCAGTTTTTCCCTTTTATACGTTTTTCTATATGTGCGGTATATGGTTTTTACGGAATAAATGTTATTTCGCGCTTCCGCTCATCCGTAAATTCCTTCACATTCGAACTTCTCAGTCTTACGAGTAAGCCGCGTTAAAGGGGCTACTATCTTTATAAACTTGAACGAACCTCCGGTAGTGACCGGCCAATCCTACCTCTGGTAGTCGCCCTAACCATGGTCATCAATTCCTCAGTGGTCCTTTATTCATTCTGGTTAGGATCCTCCACGGGATCCTCCTCAACAACAATCCCTTCTAGGACAAAGTCCTCAACCGCTACGTCCTCAATATGAACATCATCCGATCCTGTGTTAGGACGCTCTATCAGATCCACAATCCGATCTCCAATTAGTAATAAAACATCATCGCGCTGTTGCTCCTCAACCTCAGGGTTCGGAGTCCCGCTACCATATACGATAACGAACTACGCTTCTATCACGATATTTATAAGGGTTCTCATAAGGGTTTTAACTGTCAATACTACGTTAGGTAGCCCGACTATGAACTTGGCAAGAGTTCTTATTATCTTAGTGAACTTATAATCTTAACATCACATCATCTCTGAGGTTTATAACGCTTAACTCTGATACCAATTCTGTAACACCCCCAGATCCGGGGTCAGGGATCCGGGTTGTCACGAGTTCCATTTCCCTTAATAATACTTAACCTTAACAATTAACCAACTACTGCGTACTGTGACCCCACAATATACACACACACCCCAAGTTATAGTCTCAGAGATGAAAACCAAAAATAACACAAGTCATTTATTCCACAATTATAAACCATTTCACCTCAAAAGGGTTTCTGAATAATTTACATATTCTTTACCATTATTACAATTCATAATATACATAAGTCTGGTTTATCAATAGTTGAAGCCTAGCCTATTGGTAGTTCCTACCTCAGCTACGGCGGCATCAATGCTTCCAGAAAACTGCGGAACGTTTCCTAACCGCTTACGAATTGGAAGCTTGGTCCTGTTCATCTTTTCTATCTGATGTAGTGTGATGAGAGAAGAAAGCAAGGGTGAGCAACAAGCCCATCGAAATAATATGCATAATAATTAACAATATATGAGAATTCTCATAGTACTCATGAAAGTCTTGGTCAAGAAGAAATGAACCAAGTTTCACCTCTTAATGCGACGAAGTCACAAAATATTCAGTATATATACTTATATACTTTTCAAAATCTTTGAAATCCTCTGCCATGTATAATATACACCGAGTTCCAGTTTATAACTGTATAAAAATATCGTTGCAAGGTGATCTCATATATCTAACCTTGTCTCAACGTTTTTCTGAAAATCTTTGTCATGCATAAGATTATCATTTACTAGATATAAGTTGAAAAGATGAAGTTACAAGATACTCCAATATACTTATATCATTTCCGAATACTACTTGAACTACCACCGTTCAAGGTATAAATAGTTCATCACATATATGAAGCTACAAGGCATAACTTGTATAGAATCAATCTTTGAAATATCATTCAAAAGAAATGAAGTTACGAGATACTTCATTTGATGGAAACATCATTTTGAAAACTCGACCCTGCCAACACTCAACGATCGCCCAACCGTAGCCTTTCTATCGAAGTGCTCTGGGTAGTGTTGCAGAAATATCCAACTGGATGATGAACTCATTACGGGAGTTTGCCGCGCCAGGAAGACCACTTACGATGATCAGTCGTAGTAGTGCAACCCCACCATTTGCTACATGTAGAGGAGAACCTGTCGGATTTACTTGTCAACCGAACACTGGACTCCTAAGGAATGGACCGTCTTAGCGGAACTTCCGGGCCATTTGGGCCAATAAATAGGGCTGGGTCGGCGCCACTCGACCACTTACGCCACTCCTAGTTCAGATGAAATCCATGACTCTGAAACGTAAAGCTCGTCCCCCCTTTCCCCAAGTAGAAACTTGTTGATACGGCTCCACCAAGAAGTCGTATCTAGTTGGAAAGGAAAACTCACCGATATTTCCCAGGCGATGCCTGTTAATGGATTAACTTGTTCCAAGAATTTTACTTCCCGAGTGTTGGGTAAGTAATCAAAAACTCTTTCATCAAAATAGCAACCTTGTTGCGAATATAAAACACACCACAGAGCCGGATCCCTCAGGTTTTGAGCGAGTATTTAAATCCTCTTCCAAAGGAGGATCTTAAATATAAAAATGAGTTTTGGGATCCGCCCTAAGTTTTAAAATCATTTTGAAGACTCGAAAACATTTTAAAGAATGTTTAGAGTAATGCTGATTTAATAAAATAAATCAGTCCCGATATGTTAGAAAGTATCTGAATATTATTATTTAAATAATATTCCCATAAGGATGATCCTTATAAAAATAATCGAGGTAGGAGTTTTAAAACTCATACTTGAAATGAAAAATAAATAACCAAAGATATACTTATACGAAAGTATGATCTTTATTTGAATAATCGAAAATAAGTTTAATTATCAAAACATTATTCTTTAATAAAATAAAGAATATTATGTAATAAATAAGCGGAGTCATAAGTCCTCAAATGAATATTCAAAATAATATTCATTAAATAAAATAAACGGAGTCTTAAGTCCTCGAATGAATATTCAAAATAATATTCATTAATTAAACTAAACGGAGTAATAAGTCCTCGAATGAATATTCAAAATAATATTCATTAAATACAATAAAGCTATCGAATAAACCTTATTCGATTAATAGTTTTGAAAACTATATCTATATATATATATATATAACTATATATATAAATATATATATTATACTCGGGAACATCGACTCCCGATTTAGAAATATGTTCACCTTTGGGTCCCCTATACTAAGGGTATACGCAACTACTGCTTATCTCTAGCATAGGTATTATGCAACTTATAAGCAACTGAATCAACAATTAGATATCAATATTACGAAACAGACATGCATATATACCATATCAGCATGCTCCAATATATCGCAAGATTTGCTAATAACAATCATGCACTTATCACAAGATAATGCATTTACATATATTTACATCACAACAACAGTATAACGGGTAGAAAACTTGCCTGAGTGACTGGGGGTGATAAATGGCTTGGGAGGAGTCTGGTAACCTATAAACAACATATAAGTTGGAATTAAACCAAAGTCGTTTATGAATCTATACTTTAACCAATTAGACTCTAACACTCGCTTTGCGCTCAACGATTCTCTTAAGTCGCTCGAGTACCCTCGACTTCACCATTTTTAATAAATTAACCATTAAGGGTTTTAAGGCGATTCTTTCGCGAGTGCCTTACTAACTGCCTAATACACTTTACATAAATGATTCATACTCCAATTAGTCCTTTAAGGTCTTTAACCTATGTTTCAAAGTAAGGCGAGGGGTAATGGTTCTTTCGCGAAATGCCGTTACTTAAAACGGTCATTTCTCCTAAACCGTACATCAGATTCAAACGAACCACATATGAAAACGAAGCTCGTAACATGAACTATCTAATCATGACAATGGTCAAAACCTAACAGTGAGTCCTCAGGTCCTGATTGCTAAGAACAAAACAGTCTAAAGTAAATCGGACATTACGACGGCTATATTTACGCGATTACCAATTTTTTATCCTACTCTAAATCAACCACCAATCAACCACAATTCAACCATACTACCAAACTCCATACTTAAAATGCTACAAAAGCCCCAACAACTCAATATTTCCAAATTTATACTACTTCCCATCATGAACTAAAAGCTTTACTTAAGTTCTTTAACTAATCAACAAGATTTACAACTCCAAACACATCACAAAACCAACACATCTCTAAATACTCAATAATCAATCTTCTCATGAACCATACTAAACACAAAAGCTCTAAATATACAAAAGTAGGGCTAGGGTTTGAGATTATACCTTCCTTGGTGAGTAGGAGTAACTAATTAGCTTGGAATCACCCTTGAAAGTCCTTACCCAAGCTTAATCTAAACAAAAACTCAAGAACAAAATTTTAAGTTCTTGAAAAACACTTTTCACCCTCTTCTTCCATGAATTTTAGGAAGAGATTGTGAAGGAATTTGAAGCTTAAACTTATAGGATAGCTATATCTATGCATAAGGAGTCTTAGATAATTACCTCACTAATTAATGAAGCTTGGAACTTGGATTTTGGTTTTTTTCTTTTTGAAATGGAAAAGAGGCCGAGAGCTTTTCTTGAAGAAAAGTGAAGTCAACTTGTGTTTTGGTGAAATGATTTGTTGGTTGGTTTTTTTTGGCTTTTGTTTTAATTATTTACCTTTTAACCATGGTGATTTTTGTGTGGTTCTTAATCAACCAACAACACACTTCTCTTTTGTCATGCTTAGGTCATCAATCCTATGTCATCTTCCCATGCTTGTCCTCTTCTTATTGGTTTGATGACATCATCCTCACTAATCTCTTTGATTAGCTTCTAATTACTTGGCTAATGACCGCTGATCTGTTATATGGTTCGCTTAACTTTCATTTTCGTTTATCGTTTGAGGGATCATACTCGGGATCTTATTACTTGGGTTTCCTTAACCTTTCTCAATACATTATATTCCTTTTATGATCCTCTCTTACAATCCTTGAATTTAAATCATTTTTATCCTGTTACCTTATACTCAATTCTTTCGGTATCTGGTGGATTTTCAGGAAAAAATCAAAGTGTTTGAATTTGGATTCTGACGATCTTTACATACACTTATATATCATATAGAGTACTAATAAGATCTCAGAATAACAATAAAAGAAACCCTACATAGTGTGGCATGAAAAGTTTTCTTATTCAGCAATATCAGCAAAAACACTATTCATAAGGGTCACAAAAAGTTCAAAATTTTGGGGTTATTACAAGGATAGAGCTATTTCTCCCCTGTATTACCCTCAGGAAGAGTGTGTTCAACAGTAGTCTTCCTTGGTTCCGCCGCTTTCTCCATTTGTTTCTCTTCTTCGCCAACTTCAGTTTCTCCGTCTTTTGTTTTTTCAACATCAGCAACTTTTCCAAACCTTAAGGTAATAGCCTTGACTTACTCTTTAGCTTCCTTTCTGCCCGGCACTTCAGTATCACTAGGAAGTGTGCCAGGTTGACGATTGAGCACTGCATTGGCTATTTGACCGATTTGATTTTCCAAGGTCTTGATAGAAACAGTCTGACTTTTGCGCAACAGCTTGAGTTCCTCGAAATCACCACTATAAGGTGGAGCTGCACCTCCTTGTTGAGGATAGATTGCCTTTGAGCATAATGTTGTGGTTGCTGGAATCCAGGTGGATTAAACTGTTTACTTACGCCTTGCTGATATGGTGTTGAATAGCATTTTGATTATTGCTCCAGCTAAAATTGGGATGATTTCTGTTGTTAGGATGATAGGTAGCTGGCATAGGCTGCTGCGGTCGCTGATAATTTTTCACATACTGAACAGATTCATTGAAAAGAGAACACTGATCCGTAGCATGAGAACCTGCACAAAGTTCACAGACCATAGCTATCTGATTTACTCCATAGGTGGCTAGAGATCAACCTTCAAAGACAGCGCTTGGAGCTGCGTTGCAATAGTTGTAGGTGCATCAACTTCCAGAATACCTGCTACCTTCCCAGGCATCATCCTTTGAGTTGGGTTTTGATGCTCATTTGTAGCCATAGTCTCAATAAGATTATATGCCTCAGAATAGCTTTTGGCCCACAAGGCGCCTCCAGCTGCTGCATCGAGCATGGGCCGAGATTGGGCCCCCAAACCATTATAGAAACCAGTGATCACTGTAACACCCCCAGATCCGGGGTCGGGGATTCGGGTTGTCACGAGTTCCATTTCCCTTATCAATACTTAATCTTAACATTCAACCAACTACTGCGTACTGTGACCCCACAATATACACACACACACACCACAAGTTATAGTCTCAGAGATGAATACCAAAAATAACACAGTCATTTTATTCCACAATTATAAGTCATTACACCTCAAAAGGGTTTCTGAATAAATTTACATTTCCTTGCCATTAATACAATTCATAAATATACATAAGTCTGGTACAACAAATGTTGAAAGCCTAGCCTATTGGTAGTTCCTACCTCAGCTACAACGGCATCAACGGCTACAGGAAACAGCGGAACGTTTCCTATCCCCTCACGAATTGGGAGCTTGGTCATGTTCATCTTGTCTATCTGTTGTTGTGTGATGAAAGAAGAAAGCAAGGGTGAGCAACAAGCCCACCGAAATAATATGTATTATAATTAACAATATATGAGCATTCTCATAGTACTCATGAAAGTCTTGGTCAAGAAGAAATGAACCAAGTTGATATCTTAACGCGACCAAGTCACAAAATATTCAGTATATACATATATACTTTTCAAAATCTTTGAAATACTCTGCCAGGCATAATATACACAGAGTTCCAGTTTATAAATGTATAAAAATATTGTTGCAAGGTGATCTCATATATCTAACCTTGTCTCAACGTTTTTCTGAAAACCTTTGTCATTCATAAGATAATCATTAACTAGATATAAGTTGAAAAGATGAAGTTACAAGATACTCCAATATACTTATATCTTTTCCGAATACTACTTGAACTACCACCATTCAAGTTATAATTAGTTCATCCCATAGATGAAGCTACACGACAAAACTTGTATAGAATTAATCTTTGAAATATCATCAAAATGAAATGAAGTTACGAGATACTTCATTTGATGAAAACATCATTTTGAAAACTCGACCCTGCCAACACTTAACAATCGCCCAGCCGTAGCCTCTCTATCGAAGTTCTCTGGGTAGTGTTGCAGAAATATCCAATTGGATGATGAACTCATTACGGGAGTTTGTCGTGCCAGGAAGACCACTCACGATGATCAGTCGCCGTAGTGCAACCCCACCATTTTCTATATGTAGAGGAGAACAGTCGGATTTACTTGTCAACCGAATACTGGACTCCTAAGGAATGGACCGTCTTAGCGGAACTTCCGGGCCATTTGGGCCAATAAATAAGGCTGAGCCGGCGCCACTCGACCACTTACGTCACTCCTAGTTCAGATGAAATCTATGACTCTGAAACGTAAAGCTCGTCTCCCATTTCCCCAAGTAGGAACTTGTTGATACGACTCCACCAAGAAGTCGCATCTAGTTGGAAAGAAAAACTCACTGATATTTCCCAGGCGATGCCTGTTAATGGATTAACTTATTCCAAGAATTTTACTTCCCGAGTGTTGGGTAAGTAATCAAAAACTCTTTTATCAAAACAGCAACCTTGTTGCGAATATAAGAATACATCACGGAGCCGGATCCCTCAGATTTTTGAGCGAGTATTTAAATCCCCTTCGAAAGGAAGATCTTAAATTTGAAAACGAGTTTTGGGATCCGCTCTAACTTTTAAAATCATTTTGAAGACTCGAAAACATTTTTAAGAATGTTTGGAGTAATGCTGATTTAATAAAATAAATCAGTCCTGATATATTAGAAAATATCTGAATATTATTATTTAAATAATATTCCCATAAGGATAATCCTTATAAAAATAATCGAAGTAGAAGTTTTAAAACTCATACTTGAAATGAATAATAAATAACCAAAGATATACTTATACGAAAGTACGATCTTTATTTGAATAATCGAAAATAAGTTTGATTATCGAAATATTATTCTTTAATAAAATAAAGAATATTATTTAATAAATAAGCGGAGTCATAAGTCCTCGAATGAATATTCAAAATTATATTCATTAATATGAATAAACGGTGTCATAAGCCCTTGAATGAATATTCAAAATAATATTCATTAATAAAAATAAAGTTATCGAATAAACCTTATTCGATTCATAGTTTTGAAAACTATATCTATATATATATATATATAATATACTCGGGAACATCGACTTCCGGTTTTAGAAAATGTTCACATTTGGGTCCCCTATACTAAGGGTATACGCAATTACTGCTTATCTCTAGCATAGGTATTATGCAACTATAAGCATTGGAATCAACAGATAGATATCAAGATTACGAAACAGACATGCATATATCCCATATCAGCATGCTCCAATATATCGCAAGATTTGCTAATTAACATCATGCATCTATCACAAGATAATGCATATACATATATACATCACAACAACAGTATAACGGGTAGAAAACTTGCCTGAGCGACTGGGGGTGGTAAAAGGCCTGGTACGAGTCTGGTAACCTATAAACAACATATAAGTTGGAATTAAACCAAATTCGCTTAAGAATCTATACTTTAACCAATTAGCCCCTAACGTTCGCTTTTGCGCTTAACGATTCACTCAAGTCACCCGAGTACCCTCGGCTCCACCATTTTTAATAAATTAACCATTAAGAATTTTAAGGCAATTCTTTCGCGAGTACTCTTCTAACTGCCTAATACACTTTACATAATTGTTTCATACTCCAATTAGTCATTTAAGGACCTTAACCAAGGTTTCAAAGTAAGGCGAGGGGTAATGGTTCGTTCGCGAAACGCCGTTACTTAAAACGGTCGTTTCTCCTAAACCGTAGATCGGATTCAAGCGAACCACATATCAAAACGAAGCTCATAACATGAACTATATAAACATGGCAATGGTCAGAATCTAACAGTGAGTGCACGGGTCCTAAATTTAAGAACAAAAACAGTCTAAGGAAAATTGGGCATTACGACGGCTATAACTTAGCAATTCCCAAATTTTTACCCAATCAATTCAATATTAAACCACCACCAATCAACACCATTCCACCATAATTCAACCATAAATCAACCATACAACCAAACTTCATCCAAATCCTATTAAATCAGTCCATCACTTCATGTTTTATCCATCTTATTCAATAACAACAAGTGCTACTAACTATACTTAAGGTTCATTAAACACTAACCAAGATTTACAACCCAAACTCATTACAAATCCAACCAAACTCTAAATATACATGAATCATGCTCTCATGAACTATAATTAACAAAAACAAACCTAATACTCAAAGTAAAGCTAGGGTTTGGAGGGGTTATACCTTCCTTGGAGTGATTAGAGTAGCTAGGAAGCCTTGAGATAGCTTAGGAATGCTTGGATCTTAAAGGAAATCAAAGAAAATAAAGTTAGTAATCTTGAAAACACATTCATCATCTTCTTCCTTGATTTATTGGAAGAGTTTCATGAAGAATTGGAGGCTTAAACTTCTAGGATAGCCATAACTAATCATAAGGAACCTTGGATAATTACCTTGTAATTTAACAAAGCTTGAATCTTGATTTTTGGAAATTTTCTCTTCTTTAGGATGAAGAAGCCGAGAGCACTTGTTCTTGGGAGGGTTTTTACTTTGCTAAATGAGTTTGTGGTGGAAAATGGAAGTGAATGGAATATTTGGGTGATTAATTGGTTGAATAAAGTGAGTGGAGTGTGACTAAGCATGACATCACCTTGGTGACTTCATCAATTACCATTTGTCGTCACTTGGTGGTGGAAGCATCTTTCATGCTAATCCTTGCTTAGTTGCTTGATTATCATCCTTAATCCATGCACTAATCTCTCTTGCACTACCTGTCGTTTAATTGTTTTACGACTCGTTTATCGTTCGTTCTTACTAATCATTTGAGGGATCATATCCGGGATCTTATTACTTGGGTTCCCTAAACCTTTCTCAATATATTATATTCCTTTTATGATCCTCTCTTATAATCCTTGAATTAAAATCCTTTTAATCATGTTACCTTATACTCAATTCTTTCGGTATCTGGTGGATTTTCGGGAAAAATCAAAGTGTTCGAATTTGGATTCTGACGATCTTTACATACACTTATTTACTTTATGGAATACTAATACGATCTTAGAATTTCCATAACAGTACTCCTATATATCGTGGTCTAATAATTTTCCTTAATCAGCATCATCAGCAAAAGTTATTATTAATCAGGGTTTCAAAAATTCCAAAAATTGGGGTTATTACAATCACCATCCAATCAGGCATACCATGATATGGACACTTTCTCAACATCTCCTTGTAGCGCTCCCAAGCTTCGCACATAGATTCTATAGGCTGCTGCGCAAACTGAGTAAGAGCACTCCTCATAGTTGCAGTCTTCGCCATTTGATAGAACTTTACTAGAAACTTTTGCGCAAGATCTTGCCAAGTAGTGATGGACCCAGCTGGTTCAGAATGTAACCAGTCCTTAGCTTTATCCCTCAGAGAGAATGGGAAAAGCCTCATCTTGATAGCCTCATCAGTCACACCATTATATTTGAAGGTACTACAGATCTCGACAAAATTCCTGATATGCATGTTGGGGTCTTCAGTAGCAGCACCTCCGAAAGAAACAGAATTCTGCACCATCTGAATAGGGCCCGGCTTGATTTCAAAAGTGTTAGCCTGAATAGTCGGATGAAGGATGCTTGACTGAATGTCATCAATTTTAGGCCGAGAAAAGTCCATAAGAGATGGATCTGCCGGAACTATACGATCACCCATAATTACTAGTTCTTTCTGCTCGCTCTCGTTATCCAAATCTTAAAAAAGAATCTTCTTCGGAATATCAAGAACTTTGTCCGTCTCCTCAGCCGTATCTAAAGTCCTCTTGCGAGTACGAGAACGTGTTTGCATAAACGCTCGCTAAAGTACCTGAAACACAACCGGAAACAATAAGTAACACGTCTTAATCAATGAGTCCTAATGACCACTGATGGTAAGTACATAAACTAAACAAATACGCCGAGTCCCCGGCAGCGGCGCCAAAAACTTGTTAGGGCGGAAAACACGCGCTAATAATACACGCAAGTATACGCGTTCGCAAGTAATATAGAATACTTTCTAGTTCGTTCCCATAGAGACTCAGACTAATTATGTTCAATTAACACTTACTCATCAATGTATAATTACTTCTCAATGTTAAGACAATAACACGTAGATTTTAATTAACTAATTATTAACTAGAATTAACTATGAGAAATAAACACTTAATTGACACTTGAATTAACAATATTAAACACACATGAGATCATAACTTCATTACTACTTCCTTCAATAGTTATTATTATTACCCTTAGCATGTAACAGTGATGAAATTAATCGAACAACACGAAACTGATAAAAGCCAACTTTCGTTGTACTAATACCATTCTACCAAACATCCACAATTAAGATAGAAGTTGAATAGTCATCAATTATGTTGAAACCCTATATGTCTACAGAATTTGACAACATAACGATTTAAGCACAAGTTATTCCTTTTGATTACACAGGGCAAGTAAAACGGTTAGGGTTACCCACTAATCATGCATATACATACATGAACCTATGCTAGCATGGCAAGTTCTAAATCTCAAGATCCACCGTCGCTTCACAAGAGATTAACACCCTATCTTATACGTTCGCGACGCACATAAGACGAATAAGCACAACCAATACTAGATATCATACAATCATCACACACTAAGGTATTAAACAACTAACTAAAGAATTCCATAGTAAACCCGTTACGACCCCATGATCACGATTAGCCCATGATTGAACTCATCGTCACCATGGATTCATATGAAAACATGATAATAACACACGAGAATAATTAATAAAACTACTTATATTAAACCAGAGTACGTCACAAGAGTAAATAGGTTCAAAGCAAAGAAAACTAGCATCCACTGTTACAACGAATAAAAGAATCATAAGAAAATATGTTTCCTCTTCGTTGCGATGTGCTAAAACGGTCTTCTTCCTTATCTCCTTGCTCCTTGATTAATACCACGATTCAACACACGTGAAACATCTCTGAAAACTACTTATATAGAAGCCCTACAAAACCCAGCTATCTCAGAAGTTGGAAGTCCAGCCGAACCAGGAGTCTAAAAATCCGAATTAAAATTTACGCCCCTGAGCGGCCGCTCAGCAATCCTGAGTGGGCACCCAGCTTCCTGAGCGGCCGCTCAGCTAGGCTGAGCGGGCGCCCAACACCTTTCTGGAAAATTCATTTTTCTGCTCCCGTTCTTTGCTGCATTCTGCTCCTAACTTCCCACTTGCAATGCCAAGCATATACTAAGGGTTATTCTTGATGAAATCTCCCCACAAATTCAAGTAATACCCTGAAATGCACAAACACTAGAAAAACGTATCAAATACACAAAATACTTGATTTCAAAACATCAATTCAAGCCATTATAAGACGTTCTAAGTGGTATAAAATGCCACTTATCAGTGCACTTATGGGGTAGTACTTGTTCAATGAATTTTGAGCAAGCAATGGTATAGTTCACGAGGTTCCTCTACCAAAACCTAAGTCTAACAGGGTGGCAGAACGAAAGAACAGAACCTTTAATGATATGATTAATAATATGTTGATTAATTATGGGTTGCCTAAGTACATATGGCGAGAGGCTCTGAATGCTGCTTACCATAAGCTGAATAAAGTCCCTCTGAAATATATGGACAAGACATCATATAAATTATGGAGAAGGCGTAAGACAAGTTCGAGTTATCTTCGTGTATGGGGGAGCCATGACAAGGTTCTTGTCCCTGAACACAAGAGATAGAAATTAGGTCCGAAAACTATTGATTGTATCTTTCTAGCCTTTCTTGAAACAACACCTGCTATGAGATTTTTTATATTAAAATCTGGCATAGAGGGTATATGGAGAATACGGTAGTTGAGTTTCGTGATACAACTTTCCTCGAGGAAGTGTTCCCTAGGAATACTGGTATACTTTTGGGTAGTTCTGAGGATGATCCCACTCGTACATCGATTTCTATTCCTAATCATGTGGAAAAGATGACAAATATGGGTCGAATCCTAGAAATAGCTATACTCTTAATGAAGTAGAGGAACCTGGAAGGAGTAAGCGTGCAAAGGTCTTCAAGGACTTTGGAAGTGATTCTATCACTTACAATGTCGATGATGAACCTTTAAATTTTTATCAAGCCATGGATTCTTTGGATTCAAGGCATTGGAAATGTGCTATGAAGAGTAAAATTGACTCAATTATTTCTAACGGAACATGTGAGTTAGTTGATCTCCCTCCCGGGTGTTCAACTATAGGATGTAAGTATATCTTCAAAAGGAAGCTAAACCATGATGTCTCAATTGATAGGTACAAGGCTAGGCTAGCGGAATAGGGACAACACACCCCCCACTTCAAGCGCTAAGGGCTTTAGGCAAATTGAAGACATTGACTATTTTGATACATACTCTCTTATTTCCTGAATGACAATAATCATAATATTTATTGTATTGGCTTCCATACATGATCTTATCATCTATCAAATGGATATAAAGACAGTTTTTCTTCATGGTGACCTTGAACAAGAGATTTATATGGAACAACCATAGGGATTTTTTGCTTCTGGTAACGAGAGAAATGTATGTAGGCTAGTCAAGTCCATATATGGCCTTAAACAAGATCCTATATACTAGCATAAAGAGTTTGATGAAACTGTTTTAGACTTCAAGTTTTTAGTTAATGAAAGTGACAAGTGCGTCTACTATAAGCTTAGAGGAAATGAATGTGTGATTGCGTTCCTGTATGTAGATGATATTTTGTTATTTGGAACCAATATTGAGATTATTAACAAGACAAAGAGTTTCTTGAAGAGGCATTTTAAAATGAAGGATATGGATGAAGCTAGTGTGATTCTTGGGATCAAGTTGACTCAGTCAACTGATGGAATAAAATTGTCATAGCCTCATTATATAGAGAAATCTATACTTGAGAAGTATGGTTAATGAAGTTGTAGAATCGGTAGTAAACCATATGATCTTGCTAATGTGACTAGACCAAATATTTCTTATTATATGTCTAAGTTAGCTAGATATACAAGTTGTCCAAAAAAGACTCATTGGGAGACACTAGATAGAGTTCTTAGTTATCTCAAGGGAAATATTTCCCTTGGTTTGTATTATCGGAGATTTTCGGGGGTACTCAAGGGGTACAGTGATGCAAGTTGGATAGATAAGAAATTCGATTTCAATGAAGTGACTGGATATATGTTTATCCTTGCGGGTGGAGCAATTTCCTGGCAGTCAGACTTTGATTACTAGGTCTACTTTAGAGGCTGAGTTGTGTGCATTAGATGCCACGGGGACGGAGGCTGAATGGTTACATGGACTGATGTCAGTGTTACCTGTAGTAAGCAAACCGCTTTCTGCCATTTCTGTTCATTGTGATAGTCGTTTAACTATCGATAATATCATAAATGTGAAGTATAATGCTCAAATAAAAAGACACATCAAAATTTGATTGAAGTTTATAAGGGGTCTTGTGTCTGATAGGATTATTGTTATAGAGTTCATAGGAACTCAGGATAATATAACTGATCTTTTGACTAAAAGACTTGAGCATGTTGTAGTCCTTAAGTCAAGGTTGGGGATATGACTGATAACCAATCATGATTTATCAACAGCGGGAACCCAATACACATGAGAAGATATCCCTCGAAGTGTATTTGATGCGGTAATAACAAGTTATAAGAATGACTTGGTAGTGCCTCTACCATATACTTTTTGATACTTATGTATCTAAGTTTATCCCCTATAAGCCTTAGAGGTACTAGAAGAGTTTGAATAAACTCCGATGGAAACAGTTTTGGATCAGAATTTGCTAAGCCCTGATACCAAACACTATGTCAAGATTTATAAACTCTGACTGGGTCAAGTCGTAAGACGAGATGTTGGCAGTACATCTTTGGAGATGCCCAGCTAAGTGAATGTAATTGTGAGGTCGAAATTAGAGGAAAAAGGTTATTATCTGAAGCATTCGACGAACGACATTGAGACACGACCATAACGTCTCAAATACGTAAATCTGCACCATAGCCTTTTGAGTTGTCATAGTTTATGGAGTGTGGTTACATTAAACGGATATAGATTCAAGGTGAAATATTCCATCTATATCTGATAGCCATCAAAGTAGGGGACTTAGGAGGGTTCAAACCCGGGAGGGTAACGACTCTAAAAAGCAAGTCATGATAAAACCTGATATGAATTTCTGTATGAATTTGTGGGGGATTGTTAGAAAATGGCAAAGTTCACGTCATTTTTTAGATGTGTTAATTGTTGGAGGTTGTTCCTTGTAATTAGGACTTAAACTTTCATGTTTGGATCCAAGTCATTTTCTTAGTGTAATCCATAAAAAAAAATTAGATGAAGTTAGTAGTTTGAAAAGGGTTGTGTGGGTTAATCCCCCATTGATATAGTAAATAGAAGTTGTGCACTTCATATAGTACCATGTGCAAGTGTAGTGTAAAACTACTAAGACACGTGGGTGTGCATGGTGATAGTATAGGCCTCGCGCACACACACACGCCCCGCCGCCTCGCCTCGTCATGACACGACATGACTCGGGTCGGGTCGGGTCGAGTCGAGTCGGAGGGGGCGAATGTCTTGGCGTCTTGCGTACGCAAGGTGACCTGGGCAATGAATTTTACTGTTGGTTTAATTGAAATATTCTTTGACTTGTTATATTACTCCATTTATTTTTTTATATATGACGTTTGACTTTTGTGCACACACCTCTGAGTACTTTGACCACGTAGTTAAAATAATTAATTTCAAAATATATTTTTTTGTGAATAAAAATATATAACTAAAACTTTAATTTACAAAAAAATTATTATTTTAACTATGTGGTCAATGTACTTAGAGATGTGTGCACAAAAGTCAAACGACATATAAAAAAATAGAGGGAGTATTTTAATGTGAATATTTGAGTCAGTTTTTAAATGTAGCAGGGGATGGAATCAGTATTTGTTGAATCAGAGTTAAACTCTGACATGCATGCTTAAATACTGATATGTTATATCAACATTTGCTGATCAGAGCTTATACACCGATTTGACTGAATAAATGCTGATATAGATATCAGGATTTGTTGATGGCTGAGCTGAATAAGTACTGATATATTGATCAAAGTCTAAACTCTGATATTTGATATAACATTACAGATTCTGATAAATATTCCATTAAATGCACTTAAGTCATAATATTTATTTTAATTAATGGATTATTTTCAGTTACGTTTTAGTTTTGTTTATATACAGAACTTAAAGTTTTGGAAAAAATACACAACTCACAGACATACTTGTGAAAACCATAACTGATATTTCTCTCTGTTATTTCCTGCATACATACGGATTATTTGCAAAGATTTTTCTGGGCGAACTGAGGTACATGCCGCTGTTGAGTGTTACGTATCTCTGGACGAATTACCCCTGAAAGTAATATCGCGGCAACCCAATACAGTGTAAGTGAGGTAATAATCTCTTCAAAACAGTTTAGGCTTCTCGAATGTTAGACGACTCGGTTTTTTTTGTTTTATCAAAATTTGTTAAAACTTATATTAGAGTTAATTGAGTCTCTCCTTTATTTGTCAATTCAGAATTTGATTATATACTGTTTTGTCTTTATATTTTATTTCTTTTATTGATTATTGCCTTGATAATATAATTGTCCCATTATTATAGATAGTGCAATTATACCCAACATCTGTTTGCATAAATTATGAGTTTTCAATCTAAGATTAAAATTATAATTAACAATTATTTATATGATTGCTTGGCTGAAATGCAAAATATGGTTGTAGAACCTGTTCTGATCGCAGACCCAGAAGAACAACAATTATTTTTTGCAAAATGCTATATTCAAATACTGATTCGTGCACATTGCTGCATGTCAGTATTAAAATTATTTAAACAAACATGCATGTATATTTTTATAATATAAATTATAAGGGATTAACTGAATTGCATGTGGAGACCACGGGCGGGAGTAAAAAACAATTTGTGGCTCCTTCTCTTTTTAATACGGAGTAACTACTAGTAGTAATTTATAGAGAATTTTAGTCTATACTAGTCTGTTGACATATCACTAAAATAAACTGCTTTTACACCAGTATGCATGTAATGGTGAAACGATACTTTAATTATTTAGAAAAAAAGAAGGGAGTCACTGTAATTTTTTAATACAAGAGTATTAGTTCAAACTTTTAAACTTTGTTTATATAAGTGAAAGTATTGGTAGAAAGACAGATTCAGAAACATTTTATTAAGATAAAGTAAATTAAGTAGGTATTTTATTTCTCTTTGAAGGAACTTTTGATATTTTAATTCAAATATAAATGAAAAAAACATTAAAAAATTTCTTTAAAGAAGAGTGAACCGTTGAAGACTATACACGGCATAAAATATATTGCCCAAACCCGTCCCATTTTCCGGAGGGTATTTATAACGTAACCTCGCCATACCTCATTTTTTTTGTTTAATAATTAATTTTATTAAGAAGACTAATAAAAATTATTTTTTATAATATATTATATAACATTAAAATAAATATAATGATAATTTAAAACACATTATGCATTATTTTTTATATTATATATATAACTGATATAAATAAATTACAGTTTATTTATTATTATAAATATATTTGATCATATAATATAAAATATTATATTATATTTATATAAAAGTGTATATTATACTATATTATATTCATATACATGACTGTGCCGATTTTTACTATATGAGTTATGTAAATATCATATGCTACCCATATTAAAAGTTGAGAAGCGTGGGTAGATAGCTTGGCCCATTCATAAGTTAAATTTGTTTAAAGAAGTTATATATTCGGAAAGAATGTCTTTTTAAATTATTGGATACAAAAAATATGTATGTAATCATACAGTGATTAGGACTAGGGCTGTCAATGAATCGGAAATCCGGTCCGATCCGGTCCGATCCGAAGGTTAATGGAGCGGATATGGATCAATTAAAAAAAATCCGATCCGAAAAAAATCCGATCCGGTAACGATCCGATCCGATAAGAACCGGATATGGATTTAGGCCGATCCGATCCGTTAATGATCCGATCCGGATAATTTATTATTTATTAAATATATATATATATATTATAATAAATTATATAAAAAAAATATTATAAATTGATCACTGTCTGAAAGTAAGACAAGAAGGCGAAGTAAGAAATTTTATTTGAGTGTGTAATCCTTTTCTGAATAAGAAATTGATATCTGGATAACGAGAAATATAAAAGTTATCTACTTTCTCATCATCTTTTTTGCAGGAAGCATATTCATGGATTTATATAAGAAATTATGTTTGTATTTTATTTTTTTAAATATAAACGGATCGGAGCTCCGATCCGTGATCCGGTGATCCTAATGGATCCGGATATGGATCTGGTTATAAAAAATCCGACAAAAATCCGATCCGGATCCGAATCCGGTAAAATTAAATGGATCAGGATATGGATCAAGACCGATCCGATCCAGATCCGATCCATTGACAGCCCTAATTAGGACAACTTATAAAGTCAACAATGAAATATTATGAAAAATGAGGCACTTATCAATTTTTTTTACCTCCTACACGTGTTAGAAATGAGGCACATATTAACTCTTAAATGAGATGATATGTTAATTTACGATTATAATGGAAAAAAACATACATGTGTTGATCTAATATGAGCATTTTTTTTGAGGAGATTGATAAATAAATGATTTGTAGTTGGTCTGAAAGAAAGGTTTGTAAATATAATTAAATTGTGCAAAAATAATTAACACTGTTTTTAATATATTTGAATTCCTCACTTATGAGTTCTGATATTTTTGATATTTGTAGGAGAGTGCAAAAAATCGGCTGAATATATATCTTTAGATTAAAATTTGCTACGCTACGAGATGATGCTTATCTCAAACACTTGTATAAATTTTATTTAAATAACACTTTTCCCAAAAACATGAAAAATATAAAAAGTGAATAAAAAATGCAAATGCCGTGTTTGATGAGATTTTTTTGTTTGGGTTTCCCAAATTTGAGTCTCACTTGGCACTTTCTCTCTCTATTACACCACTCTCTTCTCTTATTCTTACATGTATGTATGTCCCCAAACCCCAATTCTCAATCTACAGTGTAATCCGAGCATGCTTCCATTTATTCAAAAAATGAGTAACCCTCTTCTTCTTCTTCTTGCAAGCTTTTCAACTCATTTCACTCTCGAAAACCCTTAAATCTTTTCAAAGTTGTCATCTTTTTAATAATACTATTATTATCTGTTTCTCATTTTATCCAAGTACCACACTTATTTCAACCCAAATTTAATTCCATTAAAAACCCATAATTAGAAAATTCAAGAACCACCAGCTTCTTGTTTATTTGTAGCTCAATTCTAGTAAAGGGTAGCTTAGTTTGTTTTTATTGTTCTATTTCTTGGAGCTCCTCACTACTAGGCCTCTAAATTCGTCGAAAAATTGAATCTTGGACTTTTTTGAAGTTCTTGAGGTACCCT
Organism: Apium graveolens; assembly: GCF_009905375.1. Taxonomy (NCBI): domain Eukaryota; kingdom Viridiplantae; phylum Streptophyta; class Magnoliopsida; order Apiales; family Apiaceae; genus Apium; species Apium graveolens. Next base: position 84,010,876 of record NC_133652.1, read on the forward strand.
CTAATTATATCTGTATGTATATGTGGGTGGGTGTTTTGAGTTGAATCTTGTTTCTTGTTAGAATTTTTTAGATGGGTTATTCACAGTTTTGTATCAGATCTTGTAATTTATTTAGCAGATTTACATGCTTGTAGCTTATTTTTTAAGCTAGTCATTTTGGAATTGTAGAAGTAGAACGCATTAGATTTGTAAGTCACTAAATTATAGGCATATGCATACTTGATATCTCGTTTATTTTGGATGGAGAATTGTTATATTTGTGTTTTCGAAATAGATGGGTAGATTTCTTGTGCTATGGTGTTAATTTTGTATTTTATCTTGTACTGTAATCTTGGTTAGTTACACCCAAAGATAACACCTCATTACAAATGTTGAGATGCCAAAGAGCGACTTCTAGAAAATAATTTAAGATGTAATCTAATTATCATTTTTTACAAATAATTTAACTTGTAAAAATAATTATCATTTTTTACAAGTTAAGATGTAATCTAATTCGGGTTTAGAAATGTAAAATTGTAGTTGGGGATATATGGTTACAGACCTCAATTATTTTGTTGGGTTCGGAAGAACTTCCTGGGTTAGTAATTTTATTTTGTTAGGGTGGTCCGGTGGACATGTGGGATAGAAAGTGGGAACTGAAGGTATGTTTTATACTCGTATATCTTCCAGCTGTTTGAGATTTTTTTTTTATCCTTGCGGATATAATCTGCCAATAAATGTATCAGCGTAACAGATATTCAAACTTGTTAAGTTCGTCCTGCATTCTTTTTGTTATAATTCTATTATCTCTTTTAGTCTAATGATGTAGGCTTTTCACAGTAACACTTTTGAGTTCTGATGTAATCTTCTTTTTGCAGGTAAAGTACCTTTAGTCTAGGCAATAAACACGAACGAATATTTCAGCTACACGGAAACAACACTTTTTATCGTAGCTGTAATATATCAGGGTCGAGGGAGATATGTCTGCTTGCATTTAGCTAAAATGAAGAACGTATGTGTTCTTATAGCTTGATGTCCTTTCTGTTTATAATTTTCAATTGGTGTTTATGCATCTAAAGTCTGTATAGAATACCTGTGTATCTCAGCCAGAAGAGAGAACTATATATGTATTACACAAATTTTAATCTTATCCATTAATTGCCCGGAAAATGAAAATTAATTCTGGACTTTTAGAATGAATAATTATAGATGAATGAGTTGCTAATGAGTTCCGAATACTGTTGTCCAAAGCTTTTCCTGTCTGAAAATGCTGACTGCATGAAAGTTATGCAGGATTCACATAACACATCAGAGATACAACATTCGACACATGTTTCACATGATTCTCAAAGTGACCAACAGAATAATGCAGTGGAGGCTCCTGTAGCAGATTCTGGCTCAGTATCCATATCAAGTAATGACAACAGAAGAGTTTCTCGCGAGGATATCGAACTTGTAAGACTATTTGTTGTTCACTTACAGTGCACTCTTTTTATTCCATGCAATCAGATGGCCTAGGTCAGTAGATCTTATCTAACTGTTTATTGTACTTGGTTGTAGGTTCAAAATTTGATCGAACGTTGTCTGCAGTTATATATGAACCGAGAAGAGGTGGTAAAGACACTACTGAATCGCGCAAGGATAGATCCTGGATTTACAACTCTGGGTATGAATTTTACAATATAAAGAAGTTGTTTTTAATGCTCATTAATATCATTCTATTGTTCAGTGTTTGCAATCTTGTATTTTATTATGGTTAGTTCCCCCTTTCACTGGTTAAATAAATCAATTTCTCACCAGTATTTATCTTGTTTATAATGTAGAATCTACATTGTAGATATATGGTATTTTTTCTATTTACATACTTTGATAAGTAAAGTCAGAATAAGATTTTACTTGCTTTATTGTTGGTCAATTTCATAAGCCTTTAGTATCATATTACCTGATCAGCGTTTTTTGGCTAATTATTTTGTTTTGCAACAAAGTATGGCAGAAGTTGGAAGAAGAAAATGCCGACTTTTTCAGGGCTTATTATATAAGGCTTAAACTAAAGAAACAGATTATATTGTTCAACCATTTACTGGAGCATCAATATCATCTAATGAAGTACAATCCTGTTCCACCACAAGTTCCATTGGCTCCGATTCAGAATGGTATTCATCCCATGCCAGGTAAAAGCTTACTCCATGTCATAATTGGTCGTGGGACCTCCTGCTTTAATTTGAACTGCTCTTTCGTGGCTAAGGCTAGGAGACAAACACGGATATGATTTTCCTGTCAATGTATATTTGTAGTTCTATTGTTTTAACATTATTGGCTGCAAGTGCCTTTTGTGAGATTGCTCCTCTACTCTGTTTGACTCTTAGTCTCGTTTTTATTTGATTGTTGTTAGGTCAAACTTGCGTACACTTACTTTTATCCTACTATTGCGTCAGTTTAAACTTCATTATAGGTTTTTGACTGAGAATATTACGTGGAGTCTTTGGTTTTGCATCATGCCTGTGTCAGCCATGACATGACATAGGTGTGAATGTAGGATCTGAATTGGATCCTTTTTGCTGAACCAGGACACTTGACCCTATGTCCAAAATGTATTTTAAGGCTTCAAGAGAACTTAGATATGTATATTATACTTTAATTATTTCAACATTATTCATAAATAGTAAAGTTCATATGGTTTATTGGTACAGTAACCGACAATAATCTGAGTATGTACAGAAATCTTAGGAATATATAAAATTCGATATGCTACACTTGCAATTTGCAATGCAATTTGCAAGTGGAGTCCCTTGCAGGCTTGTTTCCAATATTCGGGTCCCATTTTAGATCCATATCCAAGAATCCTAGTATTTTGAAATTAAGAATAGGATGTCGGGTTGTACTCGTGTCCAACTCTCTGCCCCACTCTGTGTTACATACAGTAATATTCCTTTCTAAGCAAAGCGCAAATACGGAGTTATACTATTGATTACTGAAGCTGCTTTCTTTAAACTGGACTCCTAGTGTAAACCTTGGTAGTGCATCCAGTTCCTTTTTTGAGAAGTTGATAAGATTGGGAGGAAAGGAAAAATTCAAATCATATTATATTCTCTCCGTTCCGTAAACTGGGGGGTTTGGCGCATGTGGGGGTTGGGGGGGGGGTTTGCATCTGTCTCCAAGTAAATATTTTTTGCCTGTGGTTAGGTGATTAGATGACCTCTTGTCATGAGAATACCATTATTTTTTACTCATTTCGTCATTGTTTTCAGTACAGTTAACAATTTACCCATGGGATACCCCGTTCTACAGCAACATGCAGTTCCTGCTACAGGTCAGCCTCATCTTGACTCTATGGGAATGTCTACCTGTCATGTGGTTAATGGGGTACCCGCACCTGGAAACTTCCATCCGATGCGGATGAATTCTGGTAACGAGTGAGTGTCCTTTTTCCATCATTTTCTTTGGTTCTCTAGTTTTCTCTTCAGTTTTACTAATGGAATATTGATGCATTTATACTTGAATATCATATCAATCTCATATGACTAATAATATTTTAGGTAGTTTATATGAAACCACATATATCAATTAACTTGGTGTAATATATACTTCTTGGCTATTGAAGCGTGTAAGATATTTATGTCAGTCTTAAAACACAAATGAAATAATAATTTACTCTAGTCATAAGAGTTCGGTTTCTTAGCAAAAACCTCCTGAAACTTACCTTTATGTAATCTACACCTTCTCTACAGACATTAGAAACAGACTAACATGAAGTTCTAAAGACACATAGGCGGGATTCCTAAGTAGACAGAGTACTGTCCTGATACTACTATTTGTTGTAGCTTTATCCCAAGGATCCTTCTAAAGAAATTCGTGAAGTTATTGTTACTGAAAAATTATTAGTCAGTGTTTTTGTGTTACTGAAATCATGAAAAGTTATTAATTAGTGCTTTCGTTTTATGAATATCTCTGAATATCCATAAAGTCAATACCATTCTCTAGTATGTGTGTGTCAAGATTAGCAGAAGTAGAATTCTAAAATGACAATTTACATCGAGGAAAGTTATGATCTAGCAGGTGATGGAGTTGATCCTAGTATCACATAATTGATATGTTGTCACTTCTCCGTGACCGATGTAACTGACTAACAGAAAAAGGACATTATATTGTTTAACATGCCGTACAAGAACATCTGCTAATTGTTGTTTTTTTCTATATCTTGAAGCATGGTGTTGGACAACAGTGCAGCTGATTTGACACCAGGTATTCCACCTGGAAGTGCCATGTCATCCATGTCGGAAATGCCTGTAAGTCCGACTTCAGTAGCATCCAGTGGGCATTTTCCATTCACAGCCTCTGAAATACCAGGAATGGGAGTAGATACATCAGTACTTGATAGCGCATTTACGTCGGACGTGGCAAGTTCAGTAGGATTGCAACTTGCACAAGATAATGGGGCAGGAAATTCCAGAGACTCGCTAAGATCTTTGGCTCAGATTCCTTGGAGTTTTAGCCTTTCGGACCTAACAGCAGATTTGTCAAACTTAGGAGGTAATTTGTGAATCAGCTATTTCCTCACAGAACTTATATGCTTCCAGGAGATTGATTATCATTTTGGTTGGCCCTTTCCTTGCTATATTACTTTGAGAGTTGGAGGCATTCCAAATTCCGCCTTTTCTTAGGAGAAATCAGCATGAAATTCTAAATTAAGCATGTGTCTGCATGCAAGTATAGTTGGTCCAAGTTCTATCTATATACCCTGTAGCATGCTCTTTGAGACAGGCGTATAATTGGGTCAGCACTAAGTCTTTGGATAATTCTTACAAGCTCTTTTGCATCACAAAAACACCAACATTTGTTTTTTTGCCAAGTTTATTTTACTTAAAATCGATTAAATGCCTTAATTTGTGGGTATTACATGTGGCAGATCTAGGAGCACTTGGGAATTATCCGGGTTCCCCTTTCTTGCCATCTGATTCAGATATTTTGCTTGATTCTCCTGAGCAAGATGACATAGGTAAACCTAAATTGCCTTTTCCTTTGCTTTGAATACTTATTCTAGTACGACAAAGTAGTGCTATCTTGAATACTTGTTGGAATTCCTACTGGTACCACTCATGTAGACACTCTTTAGCGTCCTCCTGACAAATGATGCAATTATTAATTATAATTTTTATATTTATTCTATGCCTTTACGATTATATATGCAACTGTTTAAACTGACATCATAGCTTGAATTTTAATCTGTAGAGGAGTTCTTCGTGGACCCTGGCCCACCAGCACAATCTGATGAAGAGAAGTCTTAGTTAGTTTGGATGAGTTCTATCCATTTCTTCGAAGCAGATAGAATAGGGTAAACCTCGATGTACAATAAAAGGTAAAAGAAGGAACTCAAGTGTTTAGTTCTTTTACTATTTATCTCTTATACAATTAGAGATGATGTGAACTATTGCGCTATGAGGTAGTGTAGTTTGATATTTGTTCTAAGATTATCCCTCACATGACATCGCAGTAAATTTGTTTTTGAGGATTTTTTCACGCATTGGACATTGTAGAACCTTGCCAAATCAAAAGTTGAAGATTGATATTAACTTCTCTTGATATACATACATATGTGACATCAGTTTGTATATTTTGATGTATGTTATGTGTTTTCGAAAACAATGGCAGACAATTAGTCAATTCAAACTTTTGTGATGCCATTGAGTATGCCATACAAATGTCTGGTACATAAGGAGAACTAATAATATGCATTCACAGTGTATCACTGAATCATAAATACTTTCATGGTTAGACAAGCTCTCGCAAATTTATGTAGCACATATATTGATAAGGCTTCTTCCAAATGTATTCAGTTATATATTCAATATATTTTGCACGTATGTACACATCATCAATGGCATACTGCAGAGAGTAACCTAAAACAAGCATGTATGTACGTATATGCTAATAGACATATCTATAAATGTGAGCTTCTGGAACTTTGGGATATTAATCTTGGGACAAAATAGTAGATACGCCTGCATCTCTAATCATAGTCCTCCTCCCAGCTGATGCAACCTATGTATTGCTTCTACCATTCACCTCCAGTTCCGTTCCTTCCCACGCAGCTGACGAAGAATTAACATGAGCAGGTGAAGGTGAATTCCTGCAAACTGGACAAGTACCTTTCCTTCTAAGCCATTCATCGATGCACTCTGAATGGAAGCAATGTTGGCACTCCGGAATGCACTTTAATGTTTCATTGGCATGGTAATCTGACAAACATATAGGACAGGTTATATCGTTAGGCCCTGCTGGAAGTCTCCTGCTCTCACCGATGATTACTTTAGTGTATGATTCAATTGTGGTTTCATCGAGGCCTTGTGAGTCATTCACAGATTGCAATGCTAATTCAGCATCTTGATTATTACCATTGGGACTCTTTGTGAAGCATATGAAGAAGCCTATGACGATGGAGGTTACAATTGCAGGCACCGTAATACACAACGCTATGATCCTGAAAACATGGAGTGCACCTGAAAAATGAGACCAGTATGATGAATTGCGGCTCCAACTAATGACATTTGTTTCCTAGGTCATTTTAGCATTCTGCGTACTTGGAAAAATCTGATATCAGCGTACTTCAAGTTCGATGTCTAACGACACCCTGCTATTAGTTCTTGTAACTGTGAGTTTATAACATACCAGCATATTTCAAGTAATAGACATGCGTAGACGAAGACGCCAAGTACGAAACAAGAAAGTACTCGGTTCATTTGTATAGTGCAGAATGATGTATTTTTTTAGCCGGAACGAATTAATTTATTTAAAGGGGGTTACGATATGAAATACCACTAATTGGTAATATATCCCATTTCAGTACTTCTCAAGGAGGAATGAAGTTTCTTGGTGATTTAACGATGTAAGAACAAATTACAGTACATCACTTTCATGATGTTTAGCGCCTCTTGGTCAAGTTGAGATTGTTAATGTTTAATCAAATTCGTAAAGCTGGTTATGCTGTACATGAACTCTAAACAATATAAAGTCAATTATCATTTAATCATTAATCTAATACAAATGTTCATGTCGCTTGTGCTGAGTAGCTTTGACATTTACAAACCTAACCATCAACAATAATATCTTGACTTGAACAATCATGACAGGAATTATTCTTCAAGTAAATTTACTAGTTTGCAAAATACTTTTAGATAAACATAATACAGGGATTCAGGGAATGATGTATCACTCGAAAGCGCAGATAAACATTTTAGAGATTAGAAAGATGATGAATACCTGTTTTAGGTTCATGGGAACAAGCAGGCTGTCCGCTTGTAGTATTTCTAATTTTACACAAACCTCCATTTTCTTCACAACCATCACAATTAGGCACACTCCATTTCAACTCCAGATTATCGCTGAGATCAGATGAAAGACCATCACCATCTTGTGGTGGTCGAGAAACTGGAATAAGAGAACTAAGAAATATCTTGCATGTGGTCAGCGAGTTGACAAGAATCATTGAAGAAGTTGCCACAACTGTACTTGTGGAATTGCTTAGGCAAGTTATGGTAGTGAAACGAGACGTGTCCAACTCTGGCGGGCAACTGAGGAGGGTATAGTTTTGATAGTAAGCAGCCTTGAAAGGTGAATCTGTGAGATTGAGTTCCAGAAGCCTTTTTGGAAGGCATTTGTATGGATCATAGAGTTTAATAACTTGTCTGCGGTAGTTTATACTTTTGACGAGAAAATCCCCAGAATAAGGAAGATTTAGAACAGTTGTACGCTCACTGTTACAAACAACATTATAACCGGGGTAACCACAGCTTTGAGGTTGCAGAGGTGATAACTGGAAGGGAAATCGAATCGGAACTCCATAGTAGTCACACGCAGAAGCTTGGCAATTATATGCAGAATAAGTACCAGGAATTAAGAGCAAAAGAATAAGGAACAATATTACGATATCCATATGTTCATATGTTCAAATGGGTTCTCTACTTAAGGTATAAATCATATTACGACTTTAAATTAAACAAATGCAGATTCCTAAAGTCAAAGGTTCATAAAAGAAGGTTCGCTATTATCTTATATATAAAAGCCATAGTGTTTAAATACAAACCATCAATAGACGACCAGGATGTGTAGTTGAAAACTGTGGAGAAACTAAAAAATATACCACCCCCAACACAGCAAAACCAAATTGCACATATCACTTCAATTCTGGATTGTGCTGTGCACTAGTAATATTATATACTCCATTTAGAAGAGTATATCAGGAAAGATATGACGTGCGCTAGTAATATAAGTTTCATGCCTGGTAACATAGACCGGAACACACACATACTATCTGTTTAACCAAAGAAAATTGCTTTCTCTTGTAGCAAGTATTGCTAATTCAAAACTATATTTAGCCTAAAGTTGACCTTTTCTGTTTATAAACAAACTGATATACTTGTAAACGAAAAATCTAGAGTGTATAAAACAAAAAACAAAGAAGAGTTTTCTATCTGATTCCCAACATGGGGATTTGCTTTTGTGGAATTTGAGTCTAGTTAGATTAGCTGCTGTGAGATTCGAATTGAAACTACTTCCCCGTCAGCTCCAGCTCTCATCGCATGGTACTTTATGTGGAGCCCTGTTATTAAGAAGAAAATTCGAGTAGGCATTGTAGATTATATAGGCACTATGAGAAAAGGCAGTTTACATAAGACATATTAAAGGCAAGATCAGTGTACCTTCATTATCTTGTAAATTAGTGTTCACTGCAACTGCATGAAGAGTGATCATAGCTTTTGGCTGCCAGTCATTTGGTTTCCCAACCCAGGATTTGAGATTGAAGAGCTCTGTAGTATTAGGTTAGTATGGACATTAGGAAGTGATTACCTATTTCACCGATGTTACAATGCAGATATTAAGATCTCTGTTTCACCATGTTTCATACAGCAGACAAAACAAGTTTTAAACAGATTATAAATGTTTGTTTAAGTTTTATCCTTTTAGTTGACGTACAAGTTCATGCTAGGATATCAAATTTTGATGGGATTGTTCCGGCCACATTTACTTCACAGAAAGGATACATTGACCACTACCATTTACCTAATTGAATCCAGTTGTAGATGTTTTCAGGAAAATTTATAGATTTGCTCTAAGTCAGATTCTCACAGAAACAAAATCTGCTCAGAAGCTAACACCATTAACCTAATCAAATCAAAATAGAGTGCTAAAAATCATGCTAAGAGTCTCTGTGTCTTAATAACTCGTGTCTTTCTCTAAAGAGTTGCAGCTAAATTAACAAAGTTAAAGTATCGGTCTGAATGCTTTTATAGGTCAGACATGCATGCATCAGAAAGTTACCAGAAGTTGTGGCATCCTTCAGATGCTTAATGTCAAAAATGCCACCTGAAGCTCCTTCTGCATGCTTTATGATGTCATGGTGACCTATCTGCTCATAATCCCAACTACCATCTTGGTATCCCTCACTGAGGAACAGTTCTATATGCCTCACATCCACAATTTGCATCGTTCCTGAAGATGTGATATGTAAATCAAAATCAGGACCATAGTAAGTCTTGTGTTTTGGCATGTGACCATAAATAATCACAATGATAGAAATACATAGCCACTAAAATCATACTCAATCAACATACATCATAAAGTAAGCAAACGATTAGTTATGTCATATGAAGAATTCTAAGTGATTGCAATTGATATTGACCTCTTCACTACTTTGTTCCAGATATCAAGCACATGATATCCAAGCGCATGTTTCTAATCTTACACCGGGTCATCAGCCTTACCAATTCTAAGTAGTTCATTTCTTATAATATTTATGCACACATATATACTTTCTTACCATCACACGTATTCTGGTCGCAGACAGGACATCGAACAAGCTGCAAATCTGAGAACGATTTACAGACTTTAAGTTACATATGCCATCATTAGAGTAACATATGGTGTGTGTGCACATGTGTCTGTGACTACACAACAACAGAAATATTTCAAACTACCAAAAAAGGGGATAGTTCAGTTAAAGCGTACCGGCTATCCAGATTCCATTCTTAATATTGCTCAATACACAAGAACCTAGTGACTGCAACATTTTCTCTAGTTTCTCATTTCTTGCAAGTCTTGAGGGACAGATCAGTTTCTCAGTCAGAAATGCTTCTGACGAGTCAAAGAAGAATGCTCCAATTCTCATCCAGTCTAAGTTGTTCATTGAGACAAAACAAGGCAAATAGAATGTCAGGATGTGCACTAACAAAACAAGCTGTATAAAATCAATCAGCCATATAACAAAGGATACACGGTGCATGTATATACTTTTATTGATCTTGTAAAAAATGTGGTACTTCAACTTTTAGAAAACCTTACTCTGATATTTGCTTTTTACTCTATCATGGAAGCATAAAAGGGAAGATCTGATGTTCTTTTAAAAGATACGAAACTTTCAGGTTTCTCAAGTGCTCAACACAAAATTTCAAAGTAGAACAACCAGAAAAAAAAATAGTAAAGGTTAAAATATATTAGGAAATTCACCAATATGTTTTTCCTGCTGGCGGAACATGAAACTGTGACTTCCATCTGCAAAAAAGTATTCAGTTCATAAACTCACGTACATAATCACTTCAGTATCAAACAATGCCGCATTACAGATATAGGAAGTTATCTATGAAATCTTACCAAAAGCTGCAGCATAAAGTTTAAGCCATTTAAAAGCTACATTCCTAGGGTCAGGAACTTGAAGATCACGTAAACATGCATACTTCCATACGCATTCCTCTGTCATAATGCGCTTGAACCAATGACATGTTGCTGCCAGCATGACCAGAGACTTTCCATCCAAGTACTTAGCAATCTCTATCCACAAATCTTCTTCATAGCTTTTTTTGGATGACATAAGTTATATACATCAGTCAAAATGTAAGAGATACTTTTGTCGAAATATATGAAGTGAATTAGTAAACTGAAACTATTTCCATATATTTCACATTATGCTAAACAGTCAGTAAATGCCCAACGAGATAGACTATATATCGGTTTTAAAAAATAAATAAATGAGAGCATACTATATCTACAGAGGGGATAAATTCATTCCTATCTGTATTCCATATTTTCCGAGCTTCATAAAAGGTCCTAAACTCGGAATGAGCTAACAAAGCTACACTAACAAAACAAAAATTCATACAAGTCCTCCAAACAACAAAACTGAAGATCATATACTACTATACTTGAAGCATTTAAATTCTTCTAAAACATGACCAAACCAGGGCTTTCAAATATCAAAACATCAAATTATATATACTCTTTCGATGTATCTACATATCAAAATCACGCTTGTTGAAACAGTGACAGCAACAGAGTATGATTACTCGCACATCTTCACCGATTATCCAAATTTCAAAAACAGAACAAAACAGAGATTATGATACAAATTAATTACTAAAATCAGGAAATCAGTTACAGAGTGAACTTCAAATAGTCACTCAGCTATTTCACATAGAAATTCAACTTGTATTTTAAATTAAACAGCTAAAATACAGTCAGTTTAACATTAATTATCAGTTACTGTATGATGATTTGCGTACCGATCCGTGGATCTGAATTCAAATAACTAATTAACGTCATAAATTGAGCTCTAGCAAGCTAAAACAGAAGTTAAATAGATTAATTATGCTGAAATTTACACGGAAAATCAACATCTACACACAAACACACACAATGAAGTTATAGTCTATATTTCGAATTGAGATTACGTAGATCGAGGAAGTTAAATTAAGCTTCGTAATCGAGCATCAATGTCAAAATAGAGAGAGAGAGAGAGAGAGAGAGAGAGATGTATATACCAAGGGAGAAAGGAGCGAGAAGAGCGAGAGGAGGAACGAGGAGAGACGCAGCAACAGATTGATCTTCCTCTGCGAAGTCGTTTCCCCATTTTCTAAGCTCCTTCTTTTGTAACTATATTTCAATTTTTCAAAATGATTTCTGTGTGTCAACTTTCGTTATTTATAGGCGCGGGAGCGCCATCTTCATTTTTTAATTTTTGTTTGAAATTTGAATTGGGTTAAATATCAAGTGGGTCACTTACTGCGTCCAAATATATCAAGTGAGTCACTGGTTACAAAAATGACTCAAATGAGTCACTCATTTAAAAATTTATATCAAAAATATCACTCTATCGTTAGTCGAAATTTTTAAAAATATTATATATTGAGTTTCCCACATTTTTTGTAAATCATATTACATCCAAATGAAAGGTTACGAGTTTTAGTATTTTAGATAATATTGTTAGATTTTTAAAATTTTATCAACTATTTATTTTTTATTTTTTAATTGTATTATTTGATTTAAATAAAAATAAATAGTAAATAAATTTTAAAAAAAAATTAAAAATATTTTCTAAAATACTAGAGCTCAGAATCTTTCATTTGGATGTAATATCATTCATAAAAAATGTGTCAAACTCAATAAATAATATTTTTAAGAATTTGGACTAACGATAGAGTGATATTTTTGATACAAATTTTCAAATGAATGATTCATTTGAGTCAGTTTTGTAACAAATGACTCACTTGATATATTTGGACGCACTAAGTGACCTACTTGATATTTAACCCAATTTGAATTTCTTCACTGGTACAGTATAAGTGTCCGTTTGGGAAATCTTAAAATAAGTAACTTATGACTTAAAGTGAATAAGTGAGTAATAAGTGATAAGTTAATAAATACTTATAAGTTATATAAGTTGTTAGATATATTTGATAATGTCATGACTAATATGATTTATGTTTAGATTTCAGATCTTACTTAACAGGACAAGTCAGTACTTAACCATTATTAATCAGTACTTATACTGAAAGTCAGGACTTAAGGATATCGGTATTTATATTATCAGGAGATAATCATCAGAAGTTAGATATCAGAACTTAAGTGCTGAAGGATGTTCAGATAAGGACAGTAGCTGATTAAAGGAAAGAAGATCGAGATAAACATAAGAAGAGATATTCATGAAGAAGGAGTTCCATGAATAATGGAATACTTGGAAGAAAAGATATCTGATTGATATATTTTAGGAAGCAGAATTATATTCCATATCAATTAGTGATTATCTTGTAACTGTGTAGTATATAAACACAGACATAGGGTTTACACTATAAGTGTTATCATATTCGAGAACATTATTTAATTGTAACCCTAGCAGCTCTCGTGATATTTGTTCATCACTGAGAGGTAACAGTTCCATACTGTAACAGAGTTTATTGTTTCAATAAAGTTTGTTTTCTGTTACTTAATATATTAAAGTTCGATTTGATTGTATTATACACTGTATTCACCCCCCTCTACAGTATGTGTGACCTAACAAGTGGTATCAGAGCAAATCTGTTAACACACATACAGTTAAAGATCCAAACAAAATCATGTCTGACACAGAAACTCCAACTAAGCCTACCAAAACTGAAGAACCTCCAAAGACACAAATTCAAAGTCGGTATGAGACTATCAGAGTTCCCATACTGAGATCATCTGAATATCCCATATGGAAGGTAAGGATGACCATGTTCCTGGAAGCAACAGATCCAGAATACCTTGATAGAATCAAGGAAGGTCCTCACAAACCAACCAAGCTCGCAGTTGCAGTTGCAGGTGAAGCAGCAAAGACCGTACCAAAGGAGAAGAGTGATTATACTGCTGAAGATATAGCATCAATTGCTAAGGATGCTAAGGTACGACACTTACTGCATAGTGCCGTTGATAATGTAATGTCAAACAGGGTAATCAACTGCAAGACTGCTAAGGAGATATGGGATGCTCTGGAAACAAGGTGTCAGGGAACTAACACAATTAAGAAGAACAAGAAGACAATACTCACTCAAGAGTATGAACATTTTGACTCAAAGACTAATGAGTCATTGAATGATTTATATGATAGATTTGTCAAACTTTTGAATGATTTGTCATTGGTTGATAAAGAGTATGATCTTGAAGATTCAAACCTTAAATTCCTGTTAGCTCTTCCTGAATGTTGGGATTTGAAGGCAACGACAATAAGAGACAACTACAATCTTGATGAAACAACTCTTGATGAAATCTATGGAATGCTCAAGACTCATGAACTTGAGATGAAACAAAGAAGCAAGAGGAAAGGAGGAAAGTCAATGACAGTTGCTCTTAAGGCTGAAAAAGAATTCCCCAAAGCAGCTTCCTCAAGGAAAGACAAGGGTAAAGCTCTTTTCATAAAGTCTGAAACTGAGTCATCAAGTTCTGAAAGTGATGATGACTCAGATTCTGAAAGATTGCCTGAGACTGATGCTGATGCTGATGAGGAGATGATGAAGCTGTGTGCTCTTATGGTGAAAGGAATCACAAAGATTGCATACAGGAAGTTCAGGAAGGGAAAGAAGTTTTCCAGGAAAGGCATAAGTTCTGATAAGAAGAATTTCAGAAGATCTGAAGGCAGAGGAGGAAAGTCTGACAGAGGAGATTATACCAATGTTAAATGCTATAACTGTGGTGAGAAATGCCACATATCTCCTGATTGCAAGAAGGCAAAGGGTGACAGAGGCAAGGCTCTTGTCACAAAGCAGAAAAGCTGGACAGACACCTCAGACTCTGAAAGTGAGGAGAACTATGCATTGATGGCAAATGCTGATAAAGAAAGTGCTGAGAGCAGTTCTGAAGCTGCTGAAACAAAGGTACCTCAGACTACTTATGCTTTTCATACTGATGATTTTAATAAGTTGAGAAGATATCTTAAAACCATGTTTGTTAGTTATAGAGATCAAACTTTAACATATGAAAGATTAACTTCTGAAAATCTTGCTTTTAAGAAAAGAAATGATTTCTTAGAAAAAGAGTTAGTCATGTTCCATCAAACTCAGAAGGATAGAGATGATGCTTTTTATGTTAGGGATGAAGTGCTAAAAATGAATGAATCTCTAAAAACTGAGTTAGAAAAGGAAAGAGAGATTATGAGGACCTGGACTAACTCTGGCAAAACAACTCAAAATTTGCTAAGTAGTGGAAACTGGAAAGAGGGCTTAGGTTATGGAGAAGATAAGAATGATAAAGGAACTGAAGAAATTAAGCCTGTTGTTAAGCAAAAGCCAAAGTTAAAACCTGTTAAGTTTGTAATTGTAAAGTCTGAAAATGAGAAATCAGAAGTTAAAGAGGAATTAACTTCTGACAAACTAAAACAGGAAAAGACAGCTGAAGTGAACATAGGCTTAATGAAAAAGAAGCAGCTTAAGCATAAGCTGAAAGGTGTTAAGAATGCAAACAAGGTAAAATCACCTAGGAAAAATAGGAATGGAAAGGAAGGTGTGAATAAAAGCAATGATTATAAACCTGTTCCTGATGCTTCTAGGAAAACATGTCATAACTGTGGAATATCTAACCATCTGGCTTCTTTTTGCAGGAAGAATAAGAATATTAACTCCTTACCTTCAAAATCAGGAGTTAAGAGTCAGTCTGTTAGATACAAACCACAAAATCCTTGTTTTCATTGTGGTAGTTTATGGCATTCCATTTATACTTGTAAGGAATATCATAGTTTGTACTATGATTATTATCAAATAAAACCTTCTTTGAAGAAAGTTTCCATTGTTCCTTCTAGTGTAAATTCTGATTCAAAGTCTGATAGTTTAAGTTCTGATAAGAAAAATGTTAACATAAACTCTGATGCTAAATCCGCTGCAAATGTTAACAAACTTAATAAGGCCAAAGGATCTAAGAAAGTCTGGGTCCTTAAAACTAATAATTAGTGGTATTTGTGATTGCAGGGCAACAAGAAAAATATTCTAGTTCTGGACAGTGGATGTTCAGGACATATGACTGGAAATAAGGCCCTGCTATCAGACTTTGTGGAGAAAGCTGGCCCAAGTGTTTCTTATGGAGATGGCAACATTGGAAAAACATTGGGATATGGCAATATCAATCTTGGAAATGTCATAATTAAAGAAGTAACTCTGGTTTCTGGACTTAAACACAATCTGCTGAGTATAAGTCAAATCTGTGACAGAGGTTATCATGTTGATTTCTTTGAAGAACACTGTGAAATTGTGAGTAAATCTAAAGGCAAAGTTGTTCTGAAAGGATACAGGCGTGGTAACATTTATGAAGCTAAGCTTTCAACAAGTACTGATGGTTCTGCAATTTGTCTGATGAGTAGAGCATCAATTGAAGAAAGCTGGAATTGGCACAAGAAACTCTCTCATTTAAATTTCAACAATATAAATGAACTGGTCAAGAAAAATCTTGTGAGAGGACTGCCAAAGTCAGTATTTGCTCCTGATGGCCTTTGTAATTCCTGTCAGAAAGCCAAACAAAGAAAATCTTCTTTTAAGAGCAAGACTGAATCATCAATTCTTGATCCTTATCATCTACTACATGTTGATCTATTTGGTTCAGTGAATGTCATGTCTATTGCAAAGAAGAAATATGCGTTGGTCATAGTGGATGAGTTCACCAGATACACATGGGTGTATTTCTTGCACATAAAAAGTGAAACTGCATCTATCTTGATTGATCATGTCAAACATCTGGATAAATTGGTCAAAGATTCTGTGAAAATTTTAAGGAGTGATAATGGCACTGAGTTCAAGAATTTGATAATGGAAGAGTTCTGCAAAAATCATGGAATAAAGCAGGAATTTTCTGCTCCTGGAACTCCACAGCAAAATGGAGTTGTAGAAAGGAAGAATAGAACTCTCATTGAAGCTGCACGTACAATGCTTGAAGAAGCAAAGCTTCCAACCTATTTTTGGGCTGAAGCTGTGCAGACTGCTTGTTTTACTCAAAATGCAACACTCATTAACAAGCATGGAAAAACACCATATGAGATGGTGAAGAAAAAGAAGCCAAATCTGAAATACTTTCATGTATTTGGATGCAAGTGTTTTGTTCTCAAGACTCATCCTGAACAGCTATCCAAGTTTGATCTAAAAGCTGATGAAGGAATCTTTGTTGGATATCCACTTTCCAAAAAAGCCTTCAGAGTCTATGATTTGAGAACAAAAGTGGTTATGGAATCTATCAATGTCTTTTTTGATGACAAGAAGATTACTGGTCTTGAAGATTTCATTGATCATGATCAGCTGAGATTTGAAAATGAAGACTCAAATTCTGATACTGAAAATCCTGACAGTCTAAGTCCTAATACTGTAAACTCTGATGGATTAAACTCTGATGTTATTGAAACTGTGGTGACTACGCCAAAGGAAGATGCACCTATGCACGGGGAGCATACTCAAGATCTTATCACATCTCAAGAAACATCAGAACATACATCTGGCTCTTCAAGTTCTGATTCGTCAAGTTCTGATAAGCCAAGTTCTGCCAGTGCTGAAAATCTAAATTCTGAAGAATCCAACTCAGAGAGCATAGTTTCAGGGGGAGCATCAGAAAATGAAAATGAAGACAACATGGATCATGGGGGAGCATCCAGTTCTAGAGAAAACCTTCCATCTGCAAGGAAGTGGACAAAATCACATACTCCTGATTTGATAATTGGAAATCCTGATGCAGGTGTCAGAACTAGAACAAGTACTTCAAATGAATGTCTTTACAATTCTTTTCTCTCTCAGACTGAGCCAAAGAAAGTGGAAGAAGCTCTTCAAGATGCTGATTGGGTGCAAGCAATGCAGGAAGAGTTGAATGAATTTGAAAGAAATAAAGTCTGGACCCTAGTGCCAAGACCAAAGAATAGATCTGTTGTTGGTACAAAGTGGGTATTCAGAAACAAAACTGACAGTGATGGCATAATTACAAGGAATAAGGCAAGGCTGGTTGCAAAAGGATATTCTCAACAGGAGGGAATTGATTATGATGAAACATTTGCACCAGTTGCTAGGTTAGAAGCCATAAGGATATTTTTGGCTTATGCTGCTCACAAAAAGTTTGCTGTCTTTCAAATGGATGTGAAAAGTGCTTTTCTCAATGGAGAATTGGAGGAGGAAGTATATGTTGAACAACCTCCAGGCTTTGTAGATTCCAAACATCCAGATTATGTCTACAGGCTTGATAAAGCACTTTATGGACTTAAGCAAGCTCCTAGGGCATGGTATGAGACTTTAGCTCAGTTTCTTCTGGAAAGTGGATTTGTTAGGTCCCAATTTGTTTGTAGAAGGGGGGTTGAATGCAAACAATACCGTTTAATCGAATAAAATGCGGAATAAAAAGGTGAAACAAAATTCAAGTTAAATAAAACTTTTATTAAACTTGAAAGGTGTTACAACAACGGTATCTGTTACAAGGGATTAATCTCAAATCAATTATTACAAATCTAGAATAAATTCGACATGAACTTTTTCTATTTTTGCAATGAAAAGATCAAATGCTAAATGCGATTTGAGATTAAGTTCTAGGGATTTTAATCCGCTAGATTGTTACACAAGAACAAGATAAATAATTCTAGTGGTTTGGATTTAACTTAACAATCTAGAATTTTGATCTTGAATAAAGCAGATGAAAAATGAAATAATTTGCTTTTGTTTCTGCTGTGTTCTTGACTTGTGTGTTCTGTTTGATTGATTATATTGTCTTCTGCTTTCTGTTGTTTAAGTAAACAAAACAATCCAGTTGAATCAGCAAGACTTTCGGCAAGACAATCAAATGAACTGGCATGACAATTCATTTGAACTGGTAGGACTTTCGGTGAGACTATCCTTTTGAACTAGCAAGACAATCCCAATAGCTAGCAAGACAATCAGAATGAACTAGCAAGACTTTCGGTATGACTATCAATTGTCATATCGATTGTCATAGTAGTTCAAATCATATTGTCTTACTGAATTATTAATAGATTTTAATCTAATAATAATTCTGAAAATCCTTAATATTAATTCTGAATTAATTAATCAATTAATTCAATTAATCAATAAATTAATCTTTGCAGATATAATTTATTTTCTTAATTAAATTATTTGACTTAATTAATTAATAGAGAATTAATACTAATCTTGAGCAGCAACCATTCTTCTGAAAATCTTATGAAATTTACTGTCAATTATGAATCAATTCTACCACTTCAATGTTGACACTCGATGTACTGTCTGGTTCATGAGTGACTAACTTCCGTGACGTTTCTTCAAGCCTTGACCTTGATACTCTTGATTTTCTTCAGACTAAATCCTTGTAATTAATTGATACCCTGACGAGATCTCTGTCACTTGATTAAATCCACAATCTTGATTTATATCACTGAGGCTTGATCAATTTCTTGAGCTTCTTCCAGTGAATTAAGTCTTCAAGTCTGTAGATGAATAATGTTTCTTAACCCTTTGACGGATGTTACTCTGTGAGATCTCTCTGACGATAGATCCACTATTTACTTATTACATTCTTATTTGAGTTGAGTTAAATCCTCGAATAAACAAATAGGCTATGACATATGCCTTTCAATCTCCCCCTATTTGCTTGTTAGACAATAACAACAAATACCTAGAGGATAACTCAACTAACAAATAAGAAAAAGATATAAACAGTAATGCAAAGTAAATAGCAGAAAAGTTCTGGATTATATTTAACATTTTCCAGATTCCAAAAGAAATTTACAAGTGAATACAAGATAGATGTTCCTTTAGCCTGAACATATAACAACATTAGTCTATCTTGATTCATAAAGCTCTAATCATATTACATTGAGTTTTGAGCTAATTGACTTCAGTTGTCTTCTCTTCTGACTTCACCTTCTTCTAAATCTTGAAGCAACTCCTTGTCAAAGACACGATCCTTTTCTGAAGTGAAGCTTGCTGGTCTGACTGGTTGAACTCCAACTGACTTCAGCTTATTCTTGAACTGATTGTACCTTTTAATATTCTTTTCACAATAAGCTTGAATCAAATCAGCAGCTTGAGTCTTCAACATGGATGAGTATCCAGCAGTTCTTAAATGATGTTCCATCTAAACCACATGCTTAGCTGAGTAGTCTTTAAGAGATTGTACATCTAGTTGACGGATTTGAAGACAATCAGAGTTAAAGAATCTCACCTGATGAGGATTGTTGACCACTTGAGAACTAGCCCTGCTGGCAAACTCTTTAAGTCTTTCTCGAAGAACTTCATTCAATTCTGAGCTTCTTTTTACTTTGTTGAGAAGAACCCAAATCTCTGACAAAGAATGATTCTCAAACAGATGAAGTGACACCTTGAAAGATCCTTCACTCTGACAATATACAAAAATGCTCATCTCATTTAGGGATCTGTCAAAAGCAGCTGTGATCCTTGAGACTTCAGTCTTGATAGCATTCATGTACATGTCATTGTTAGGATTTGAGATTTCCAGTTTGTCAAGAAGATGTAGGAACTGCATATCATTGTTAGTGCTCAGCTGAGGCATATCAAGTACTCTCCTAGCTTCATCCCATTTTTCACCAATCTTCAGTCTGACATCTCTTCTCCTTTCTTGAGCCTTAATGTCATGAAGACGTTGCTTTTGAAGAGTTTTTGTTCTTTGTATGTCTTTCCTCATGTCAATGATCTGGGAGACCTTTTTGAGTTCAGCTTCTTTTCTTTTCATCTCTGACTGCTGCTGCTGAAACTCTTTCTCAAAGATAGGATCCACTGTAGCTTCCTCTTCCCATTCTCCAAAATCACTTTCCTCTTCAGCTTCAAATAAACCATCTTTATCTTCTAAGACTGGTTCAGTGGGAATGTCAAAAATATCAAAGTCATCCTGTTCTCCACTGTAGTAGACATCATCAGCCTTTCCTTTGTCTCCAGCAGAGGTATCTTTTTCTTTTCCCTTTCCACTACTCCCTTTCTTCTCCCCCTTAGTTGAGGGATCCTCTACTGACTTTCCTTTAGAACCTCCATGACCTCCATGACCTCCAGAGCCTGAGCCTCCACCAGACGGCCCTTCAAAGTAAGTTCTTTGTTCTTCATTAGGGCAGTGAGAATTCTTGATCATGAAATACAAGTGTTTCATTCCTTCATTAAGATGTTCCATGCCCGTTTCTATCTTTAGAAATCTGGAGGAGTCCAGTGCATGATTCATTTCAACCAGGTCTTCAAGAGAAGTCATTCTTGTATGTAGAGAGCAGAAGTTAGAAATGTCATCAGCTGATAAAGTTGGAGTTTCCTGAATGGAATTGAGCTTTGGTATGACAGTGGTCTTGAGATCTGAGATATCATTCCTAATGAGTGCCAGCTGATTGTTGACAGAGGTGGAAGAAGAAGACCGTTCAACCACTTGTGCTTTGAATGATTTAGCTTCAGCTTGGCTTTTAGCAAGTTCTTCTTTTAAAGCAGCAATTTGAGCTAACAGGTTTTTAGTGTCTGTGTCTGTGTGTGCTCTCACCTGAATTTCACTCGTGTTTGGTTCACTCACCTCACGTGCTTGTGTTTCTCTCAATATAATTGCTCGTGAGGAGTCTTCCTGTTGCTGTTCTTCTGTACCTGCAATTAAAATCACCCTAGCCTCTTCAAGAGAGGTCAGTGGTGGTGCAATGGGAATTCGCGAGTCCCTATCCTCAGTCAATACTATCAGTTCATTTGAAATAGATGTCTGAATTGCTTCAGGGATAGATTGACCGAGTTGCCCTCCACTTTCTCCAGATAAATCTGCGAGTGGAGAATCCCGTGAGGGAGCTAGAGGTGTTGGATCTGGGAGGGGAGAAAATGACTCTATTAAAGGTGGCTGAGAGTCAGATTTTCCCTCAGAAGCATGTGACTGCTCTTCTGCCGTAACTATGGCAGGCACTGTAACAGACTCTATGTGCACTCCTCGCTCCGTGTCCTGAGTATCATCTACTGGTATGTATGGTTCCATTGTGAGTAATGGAATTGTGCTTGACTCAGTACAGGATGCCATGGCCCTATGACGAATTTCAATAGATTCATCCTGTTGAGAGAATGTCTCTAGTAACTGTTCATTGACCATTTCAAAGTCCATGTC
Source organism: Apium graveolens (assembly GCF_009905375.1). Lineage (NCBI taxonomy): Eukaryota > Viridiplantae > Streptophyta > Magnoliopsida > Apiales > Apiaceae > Apium > Apium graveolens. The sequence goes on from NC_133652.1 coordinate 84,032,707, forward strand.
CTGTTGGGAGGACAAGGATGGGCTTTCAGATGCCTCAGTATATGTTCTTCTTTTCTTGGGAGGAGGCAGAGCTGAGGGTTCACTCACATTTAACAATACACTACCTCCTATTAATCTTCTGGGTAACATTTTAGACAGTGGGGGAGAGGTTGAGATAGGTTGTGACTCTGTGTTTGGCTCTATGACCTGGGATTGAAGATGTGGTTCTACAACTTCATGGTCAGCCCTATCAACCACTGGGGGTCTTTCAACAGAAGTAGGAATGGAGTGAGAGTGAGGAATTACTACCTGTAATGGAAGAGCATCTGATGTTGGAGGAGCCTGGGTGGCTTGAACCACTGGAGGTTGAGCTTGCTGTTCATGACCGGGAAGATTGAAAATAGGTAAGGGAATATAAGTGGCCATGAAAGCAGATACAAGTACTGGAACTTGCATGAATTTGAAAGTTGTGTCTTGGCGGGTGTAAATCTTTTTGCTTACAGGAGGGGCTTCGGTTACTGCGGAGTTAGCAAAAAGGGCTTTGTGCTCAGGTGTGAGAAGATGATCTGCTATAAGCATGAGAAAACGAGCATAGTAACACGAGACCCTACGATTTGTAGAATGATCACGTAAAGCAGTAGTGAGACGTCTCAAGAGAATGGGTAAAAGTAGTTTGCCAAAATTGATCCTTTGATTGAAAACAACCGCAAGACCAATATACTGCAGAGTGGAAGTGATGTTGTGAAAGTTGGATTTAGTGCAGTTGGCAAACACTTTAGAAAGTGTATCGAAGAAAATGTCCCATTCAGACACCAAATTGGATTTTGAAAGTTTGGTTAAATTGATCACTCCCTGATAGTGAATAGCATGGAAAAAGTTTGTGATATCATTTTCAGAGGGTAAATTACAGAAATTGTCCAATGGAAAATTTAACGCTCGATTGATGACTGTTTCATCAACTACATACTGTGTGATTGCCACGGTGAATGAAAAAGATTTTGAATCATCGGCCACAGTAGAGGTTGTGCAAATCAGTCTAAGCAGATCGACATTTAAAATCACATTTGATTTAATAGCAGAGCTAACAATCGAATGGTCATTTAAAAATCTAATCCATGGCTTAAATCTTTCCACATCACATTTTTCTGGATTAAAATAACCAACAAGATTATGCGAAACAATTTAGAAATTGAGAGCCATTTAAAAATAATAATAAGACACACACTTTCAGAATTTTAAGAATAATATTAAGAAAATTCGAATTAATTAAATTAATTTAATAATTCGAATTAAATTAATTATAATCGAAAAATTTAGACAGAAATGTATCTCGTTAAAATTCTTAACTCACACACACAGATTTGAAAAGCCAAAAGACACAAAACAGGAATTAAAATTAAAATTAAAAATACCCAAAATCAACAAACACAAACTGAATTTGAAGGAAAAAAAATGATTCGAAAAAAGTTTTGAAAAAAATTTTGGCAGCACTCCTGTATGTATATATATATGTAAGTATATATAACAGGAGTAAGATTGCTGAGTAAGAACTCGAGCAAAGGAGATAATGGCGATGGAATTGGTGTTTGCTGTTCGAAGAGAGAGAGAGAGGAAGAGAGACTGTTGAAATTTTGAAAAACAAAAAAACTGAACTGATGAAAATTAAAACACACACAAAAACGATTAAGTAGTATAACTGGTATGACAATCGGATTGTCATACCGATTGTCACACCAGCTTAAAGACAAAAAAAAACAACAAAAAAACAAAACAAATAATAATATATAACTGGTATGACAATCTGATAGTCATACCGATTGTCATACCAGTACAAAATAAAACATAAAAAGTCTGATATTAATTTTCTTACTGGCATGACAATCAATAGTCATACCGATTGTCTTGCCAGTTATAAAATTAATCTGATTTAAAAATAAACAAGTATTAGTACTGGAATGACTTTCAGCAAGACAATTTCAATTGTCTTGCCGATTGTCATTCTAGTATAACATAAATTAAGTATTTAAATATACTGAATAATTAACATAAAAACTGTTAAAAACACATAAAAAACAGAATATATAAAATATTTCAATTTCAGAAAACTGAAATGAATATTGCAGAAAATATTTACATAATTAAAATAATTAAAATATTTCAGAGATAATGATATTTTCAGTCCAAAAATAGATTTCTTTTGAATTTTAACAAATTAAATTCATAGAAAAATATTTTTAGAGAAAATAAAATATTCTGAGACATTAAAATTAACAAGTTGAGTAAATAAATAAGATAAGATAATAGAAATTACATAGAAATAAGCAAGAAATATGATAAAATGATAAAATAAATTTGCAAATGAATTTTTTATTTATGAAAAATTCATTTGTAAATTCATTCAAGAACAGATCTCAGATATTAACTAGATTAATCACTAAAACTATTCAACATACCCAATTTACCAACTAATCTGGTAAATGTGAATTCATCAAGTGGTTTAGTGAAAATATCTGCTATTTGTTCTTCCGTTGGAACAAAAAATAGTTCAACAGTACCATTCATGACGTGCTCTCTAATAAAATGATACCTGATGTCAATGTGCTTTGTCCTCGAGTGCCGCACAGGGTTGTTGGTGATGGCTATTGCACTTGTATTGTCACATAAAATAGGAATTTTGTTCAATACAGAGCCATAGTCTCGTAGTTGGTTCCTAATCCACAAGATCTGAGCACAGCAGCTTCCAGCAGCAATATATTCAGCCTCGGCCGTTGAGTTGGAAACTGTTTACTGTTTCTTGCTGTACCACGAGACTAGTCTGCTACCTAGGAATTGACAACTCCCTGAGGTGCTTTTCCTATCAACAACACTTCCTGCATAATCTGAATCTGTATATCCAACAAGGTTAAAACCAGATTCTTTAGGGTACCAAATACCTAGATTTGGTGTTCCCTTAAGATATCTTAAGATTCGTTTAACAGCAACGAGATGAATATCTCTAGGATCCGCTTGGAACCTTGCACATAAGCATGTAGCATACATAATATCTGGTCTACTTGCAGTAAGATAGAGTAACGAGCCAATTATACCTCTGTAGCTTGTGACATCTACCTTAATGGAGTTTTCACATGGTCCAAGCTTGACAGCTGTAGTTGATGGAGTCCTTGCTGATGCAGAATCCTCTAGATTGTACTTTTTGAGGAGTTCCTTGAGATACTTGGATTGACAAATAAATGTTCCATCTAACCTTTGATTTACTTGTAATCCAAGAAAGAACTTCAGCTCTCCCATCATGCTCATTTCAAACTTGCTGTGCATTAATTTAGCAAATCTCTTACAGAGATTATCATTAGTAAACCCAAATATTATATCATCCACATAGACTTGGACTAATATAGTATCATTCTTATGTTTTTTAGAAAAGAGAGTTTTGTCTATGACACCTCTAATAAAGCTATTTTCAATAAGAAATTGAGAGAGAGTGTCATACCATTTTCTCGGAGACTGTTTGAGCCCATAGATAGCCTTGAAAAGAAAGAAGACAAAATCCAAATGATCTGGATCTTCAAAACCAGGAGGTTGCTCTACATATACCTCTTCATCCAGCTTTCCATTCAGAAAGGCGCTCTTGACATCCATTTGATAAACTTTAAAGTTAGAGAATGCTGCGAATGCCAGAAATATCCTGATGGCCTCAAGTCTAGCCACTGGAGCATAGGTTTCATCATAATCAATGCCTTCAGCTTGAGAATACCCTTTTGCTACCAGTCTTGCCTTGTTTCTTGTAACCACACCATCTTCATCTAGTTTATTCCTGAATACCCACCTAGTACCAACAGCTTTCTTGTGTGTAGGTCTGGGTACCAGTTTCCAGACTTGTTGACTTTCAAACTGATTGAGCTCATCTTGCATAGCAATCACCCAATCTGGATCAGTCAGTGCTTCCTCAATCTTCTTAGGTTCCATCTCAGAAAGAAATCCTGAGAACAGACACTCATTTTGAGTAGCACGTCTAGTTCTGACTCCAACATCTGGATCACCAATAATCAACTCAAAAGGATGAGCTTTATTCCAGACAGTCTATCTTGGAAGATTTGATCTTGATGATTCGCCTTGAAATTTATTGGGATGTTGTGTCCTATTAGATGATCCTTCAGCATCTCCCCCTGAGTTGTTGCCATGTTGACTTGAAGATTCTCCGTCAATAGCAGTGGTATCTCCATTGTTGCCAAAGTTTCCATCACTATTACCTTGAGTATCATCATGATTAACAGGTTCTTCACCAGCAACAACCTCAGGTTCTTGACCATGTTCTGATTCGGAATCTAACATATCATCAAACTTCAGTTTCTCAGAAGGATCTTCAGTTTGGATACTAGGGAGTTTAGTGTCATCAAATGTAACATCGACACTTTCAGTTACTTTGTGTTGATCAATGATATACACTCTGTATGATCTTCTTCCATATCCAACAAAAATACCCTCATATGCCTTTGCCTCGAATTTACCACGACGATCATCTCCATCCTTGAGCACGAAGCATCTGGCACCAAATACATGAAAGTATTTGATAGAAGGTTTCTGTTCATTCAAAATCTCATAAGGAGTTTTCATGAAGTCTTTGTTGATTAGAGTTCGATTCTGAGTATAACATGCAGTATTGACAGCTTCAGCCCAAAAGTACATTGGAAGACCTGATTCACTTAACATCGTTCTTGCAGCTTCAATCAATGTACGATTCTTCCTTTCTACCACTCCATTTTGCTGAGGGGTTCTAGGAGCTGAAAATTGTCTGGGAATCCCTTTGTCTGTACAGAATCCATTGAGAAGTGAATTCTTGAATTCTATTCCATTATCTGACCTTATTGCTCTAACAGGGACATTAGAATCTAACTCAATCATCTTGATATGATCAATCACAACTTGTGGTGTTTCATCCTTAGAGTGAAGAAATAAAACCCACGTATACTTGGAATAGTTATCAACTATCACAAGACAGTAACACTTCTTTGACATCGAAAGGACATTAACTGGTCCATATAAATCCATGTGCAATAATTGCAGAACACCAGTTATGGAAGATGTGTCAGTGCCTCTGTGACTTGCTTTCTTTGACTTTCCTTTCTGGCAAGCCTCACATAGTTCTTCTGGGGAGAATTCCAGCTGAGGCAGACCTCTGACCAATTCTCTTTTGACAAGAGAATTCATTGTTTTGAAATTGAGATGAGAAAGTCTCTTGTGCCATAGCCAACTCTCATCTGACGATGCCTTTGCATAGAAATAATTGACTTCAGGATTGCTTCCAGAGTTCATGTCAGCTACGAACAGATTTCCTTTCCGGATTCTCATCAAGGAGGGTTTTTCACTTTTCTTGTGCAGAATCTGACACTTCAGCTTGTCGAATAAAACATTGTAGCCGTTGTCACAGAACTGACTAATGCTAAGCAGATTGTGTTCAAGTCCTTGCACAACATACACATTTTCAATGATAACATTTCCAGCTAGCAAACAGCCATATCCCTCCATTAAACCTTTGCTGTTATCTCCAAAGGTAACCACTGGGCCAGCTTTCTCAACCACATTTGATAGTAGGGCTCTATCTCCGGTCATATGTCTTGATGATCCGCTGTCAAGAATCCACACTACCGGTTGTACCTGTTCAATGCCCTGCAATACAAATGGATTAGACCTTCTTCGGAACCCAAGCTTGGCTGGGTCCGGCATATTTGTAAAATTGGCCTTTATCAGGCAAAACAACATTCTTAATTTTAATATTCTCAACTTTCTCAATGACTGGACATTTGACCTTGTGAACAGCCTTGACAAATTTCTGTTTAGGCTTAGGCACAAATGTCTCATTTCTAGCTTTAGGAGGACTAGCAGTCTTAGACCTATCATGCTTTCTATTATTCACATGCTGACGAGGAGTAGTCTTATCATTAGAAACATGCTTACCATTAAAATAAGCATACATCAGATTAAAAGCACAAGACATACAATCAGGAACACCACATGCTTTATGAGAGGGATTAATAATAGGCAACTTATGCATGGTAGACATGGCATTTGTGTTATCCAACTCATGTGTGTATGAGTTAGTCTCAGTTGCTTTCACAACCTTGACTGGAACTTTTGACATACTTGACTTGGAGACAGCTTTCTCATTAGCATTATCTTCAGCACAGATTTCTTCTTGAATAATAAATGAGGTCTCATCAAATGGTTCAGCAATTGATTCTTTATAGGGGGTTCATCAACACCCTTAAGCACATGTGGTACTTCCCTGCCTTTAGCACAAACATGAGGAGGGGAGTTTATGCCTAATTTTCCAATAGCAGCATTGTAATCATAACCTATTCCAGATGTTTGATTAACAGCTTGCTTATTGTAAAACTCTTTGGACTTCGAACAAGAATTAAAGTAAGCTTTAACCTTAGCCTCAAGATCGGTGATCTTGTCTTTGAGAATAGTTTCAAGTTGTCTATAACAGTCAACTCTATTCTCTAGAAAAGATACTTGTTCTTTTAATTTATCTTGATTAATGTGCACAAGTCTTAATTCATTGACCTCTTTCTCAAGGTCTTTGATTTGTTGATTTAACAATTCATTATCACGACGAGCACAATCTAAGGAACCTCCTAGATGATAAACTAATTCAGCATCAGTAAATTTTACCTCTTTTCTTGACGATGAGGTGTTTACATCACTAGCCATGAGAGCAAGATTCCCAACTTCTTCATCTTCACTGTCAGTATCATCCCAGCTTCTTCCCTTTGCCAGGTAAGCCCTTTCAGATTTACTCTTCTGATTAGAATCGTAAGAGTTCTTCCTACCTTGTTTTGGCTTCCTGCATTATGTGGCAAAGTGTCCCAACTCATTGCAGTTGAAGCATCGAATGGTGCTTCGATCAACCATCCCTGTTTTATACCCACCACTGCTGGTGTTAGAGGATGAAGATCCACCTTTCTGGAATCTGTTGTAGTTGGACTTGTACTTGAACTTGGGATTCCTTTTGAATCTGACATTTGAGAATCTCTTGACAATCAGGGCCATTGACTCATCCTCCAATTGCTCCAGTTCTTCCAAGGAATAAAAATCATCTCCTGATTGATTTGTAGTAGGAGGATCAAATTCTGCTACTATCACATTTTCTTCAACCTTCGAAGACTGTACCATTCTTTCTGACTGTTGAGATTGTTGTTGATATTGTGGTTGTTGTTGTTGTTCATCAGCTACTAGAGCAGTAGACGTGCTGACCACTCTTCCTTTCCCGTAAACTTCCTTCTGCTGAATCTGCTCCAACTCATAAGTCTTTAACACACCATAGAGCCTATCCAAATAAATCTCACTCAGATCTCTTGCTTCTCTTATGGCAGTGATTCTATGTTCGAGATGAGTTGGCAGTGTTAAAAGGAACTTTTTGTTGACCTCCCTGATGGAATAGTATTTACCATTAATGTTCAGGTTGTTAATCAATGCATTGTACCTCTCAAACACTTCAGTGATTCCTTCTCCGGGATTGGATTTAAAGTATTCATACTCAGAGGTTAGGATTTCTAACTTGTTCTCCCTAACTTCCTCTGTGCCTTCATTAATAACCTCAATAGTTTCCCAGATATGTTTGGAATCTTTACAATTCATCACATGTCTATTCATCAAGGGATCAAGGGAATCTACTAAAATTAATTGAAGGCTAGCATCCAGGGAGGCTTCTTCTATTTCAGCAGGAGAGAAATCCTCAGGATCTTTCACATAAGTTCTAGCTTTGGTGATCACCACATCATTTTCTATTACCTCTGGTTCAATAACCATTGGAATTTTTGGACCCTTCTTTAACACTTGCAGATATTTAGGATTAGCAACTTGTAAAAACAATAGCATCTTCTTCTTCCACATAACATAATTTTCTTTATCGAATAGTGGAATTTTAACGGTTCCAACTTTTTGTGTAGTCATTATGAATTTTTTGAGTGAATAAAAAATTCAAGGAGTGAAAGAAACACAAAAGTCTAGGATCTTGATTTGTACGTTAATCAGAATGCTCTGATACCAATTGTTAGGTCCCAATTTGTTTGTAGAAGGGGGGTTGAATGCAAACAATACCGTTTAATCAAATAAAATGCGGAATAAAAAGGTGAAGCAAAATTCAAGTTAAATAAAACTTTTATTAAACTTGAAATATGTTACAACAACGGTATCTGTTACAAGGGATTAATCTCAAATCAATTATTACAAATCTAGAATAAATTCGACATGAACTTTTTCTATTTTTGCAATGAAAATATCAAATGCTAAATGCGATTTGAGATTAAGTTCTAGGGATTTTAATCCGCTAGATTGTTACACAAGAACAAGATAAATAATTCTAGTGGTTTGGATTTAACTTAACAATCTAGAATTTTGATCTTGAATAAAGCAGATGAAAAATGAAATAATTTGCTTTTGTTTCTGCTGTGTTCTTGACTTGTGTGTTCTGTTTGATTGATTATATTGTCTTCTGCTTTCTGTTGTTTAAGTAAACAAAATAATCCAGTTGAATCAGCAAGACTTTCGGCAAGACAATCAAATGAACTGGCATGACAATCCATTTGAACTGGTAGGACTTTCAGTGAGACTATCCTTTTGAACTAGCAAGACAATCCCAATAGCTAGCAAGACAATCAGAATGAACTAGCAAGACTTTCGGTATGACTATCAATTGTCATACCGATTGTCATAGTAGTTCAAATCATATTGTCTTACTGAATTATTAATAGATTTTAATCTAATAACAATTCTGAAAATCCTTAATATTAATTCTGAATTAATTAATCAATTAATTCAATTAATCGATAAATTAATCTTTGCAGATATAATTTATTTTCTTAATTAAATTATTTGACTTAATTAATTAATAGAGAATTAATACTAATCTTGAGCAGCAACCATTCTTCTGAAAATCTTCTGAAAATTACTGTCAATTATGAATCAATTCCACCACTTCAATGTTGACACTCGATGTACTGTCTGGTTCATGAGTGACTAACTTCCGTGACGTTTCTTCAAGCCTTGACCTTGATACTCTTGATTTTCTTCAGACTAAATCCTTGTAATTAATTGATACCCTGACGAGATCTTTGTCACTTGATTAAATCCACAATCTTGATTTATATCACTGAGGCTTGATCAATTTCTTGAGCTTCTTCCAGTGAATTAAGTCTTCAAGTCTGTAGATGAATAATGTTTCTTAACCCTTTGACAGATGTTACTCTGTGAGATCTCTCTGACGATAGATCCACTATTTACTTATTACATTCTTATTTGAGTTGAGTTAAATCCTCGAATAAACAAATAGGCTATGACATATGCCTTTCAGGATTCAACAGAGGAACAATAGACAAAACACTGTTCTACCTCAACCATGGAAAGGACTTACTTCTGGTCCAGATTTATGTTGATGATATCATTTTTGGGTCTACAAATGACAGACTTTGCAAGAAGTTTGCCAAACTGATGCAGTCAAAATATCAGATGAGTATGATGGGGGAACTTAGCTATTTTCTGGGCCTTCAAGTCAAGCAGAATGAAGAAGGCACTTTTATTTGTCAAACTAAGTACACCAGAAACTTGCTGAAGAAATTTGGAATGCAAGATTGTTCAAGTGCATCCACTCCCATGGCCACTGCAACAAAACTGGATAAGAATACTGGTAAATCAGTAGATATTGCTGATTACAGAGGTATGATTGGCTCTCTACTCTATCTAACTGCCAGTAGACCTGATATTATGTATGCTACCTGTCTTTGTTCAAGATTTCAAGCAGATCCAAGAGAACCTCACTTAACAGCTGTGAAAAGAATTTTTAAGTATCTTAAAGGAACAGCTGATTTGGGATTGTGGTATCCTAGAGAATCTGATTTTAAACTAATAGGTTACTCAGATGCAGATTTTGCAGGTTGCAAAATTGACAGGAAAAGCACAAGTGGAAGCTGCCAATTCCTTGGAGGCAGATTGGTTTCTTGGTTCAGCAAGAAACAAAAGTCAATTTCCACATCAACTGCAGAAGCAGAGTATATTGCTGCAGGAAGCTGTTGTGCACAGATTCTTTGGATAAAGAATCAGTTACTGGATTATGGGTTAACATATTTCAAAATCCCTATTTACTGTGATAATCAAAGTGCTATTGCTATGACATGTAATCCAGTTCAACACTCTATGACAAAGCACATCAGCATCATGTATCACTTCATAAGGGAACATGTGGATGAAGGTACAGGGGAACTGCACTTTGTTCCAACAGATCAACAACTAGCAGATATCTTCACAAAACCACTGTGTGAAGCCACTTTTACAAGATTGGTAAATGAACTTGGAATGATTTCAGGTTCTTTCTCTAAAACTGCTTAGTCTCGTTCTGTATTATCAGACTTTATGATCAGTATTTATAGAATTTAATCTCTTTGTGTATTCTGTGATTAATTGATAAATGTTTTTAAGTACTAACTGTTGTCTGATATATGTTTCTAAACTCTGATAAGTGATATGTCTGTCTAAGTAACCATTCAATCCTATGAGGATAATTGTGTTAGATACTGACCTAGTAGTCTTCAATAAACAAATGATCCCATGTAAGAAGTAATTATTTCTGTGGAAATTTTATGACACAGGCAAATTCTGATAATTGAGCTTAGTTGAGTTTACTTTGTTTATCTTATTACTAAGTCACAAATTAGAATAATGCTACTCATCTGTTAAGTTCTGATACTAGTAAAACTGTTGAATGTACTAAGTGCTGATAAACCTCACTTATAAAAAGAAAAATCAAAAGGATCAAAGAATAAAATCAGGTACTCCTTTGAGATCTAGAGTAAAAATGTGGAAGGGAAGACCCAAGGGCATTGCTGGTATTAAGTAAATATGCATTAGAAAAGCAAACTATTTCCTTGGTGACTTTTCACACTCTATGATTACTGGAGAAATACTCTGATAATAGCATAAATTCTGATAAGCAGTCGTGACTCACTTACACTGAGGAGCCACTGTAAAATAGAATTTAAAAAGATGCATAAAATTAGCACAAATCAGTTGAGGTGGACTCAAGCATGAACTCATTCATCAGTAGGTTTCAAGATAATGACAGCTCTTTAGCAAAATTTTAGTTATGCTTTATTTCTAAGATGTACTGAAGTGAATCAGACTTTACTCTTTATCTGCTATTTAGCTTGATGCACACACTAATCACTCCATCTGAATGATGAAAATTACTGTGGTGGTCTATGTTGTTTTAGATAAATAGTCATTGTGTCACCTTGCACTAATTCTGAGGACAAGTTCTGGTTGCATATTCTAAAGATTAAGTTCTGAAGAGTATAACTCAGAACTTGTATGAGGATTTACTCAGATAAGCATTTTTTTCGAGTTAAGAAATTATGTTCTGATGACTGTTAAGTTCTGAAATAAGTCTAAGTTCTGATATTACAGTCTAAATTCTTTACTTGACTTATCTGTGGATAAAATTTGATAACAGTCTCGGTTCAAACTAGAATATGTTGAAGTGGAAGATTAATAGTCACTATGGTTAGGGTTAATGGTATTCGTACTTGAACAGTCTACTTTTACTTGTTACTTGTGCGCATTAAACCATGTTTTCTCTTTCCAATGAATGTTATTCTTTTTCAAAGTCTGGGGAGACGAAGTAGAATTAATTCTACCTGTCAGCATTGAATTCTTTTGCGTCTCCTGGCATTCACTTACCTATATAAGCAACCACTTCACATCAGCCTTCTCATCAAATTCTTTCTCACAAACTTACCTTCATACTTTTTCAAAAACACAATGGTCAGATACAACATGTTTTTGAATTACCAAACATTTAATATAGAGCTAAGCTGTGCTGATTGGCAGCAGGAATGGCACGTCACGGCCATTCCTGAGGAGATATGGGACTCTGTCCCACAGAAGGTACTGACCCACCTTCTGTTCTTCTATATGGATTACCATCGCCATCTGGAGCGATTGGAGGGGGAAAGGCTGGAAGCTCTCCGCCGGCAAGAGCGAATCATCCGACTCGCCATTCTGTTTGTCGAGAGTAGGAAGAAGAAATGATTTATTTTCTTCTTCCTATTTTTCTTCATCATCAGCCTTGCCCTGCTTCTTGAGCTAGGACTAAGGCTGTTGATGTTAGGTTTAGTGGCTTAGGGAAATCTTGTATAAGTACTAATGTAATTTCAATTTCATGAATGTATTCTCTTGATATATTAATGAAATTTGTTTTTGTTTCAAGATTTTGTCTCTAAATTATTTTGTAATGCATTGATAAATCCTGATAATTATTCATATTCTGAAGACCATATAAATTCTGTTTTAATTTAAGTTCTGATTTTCCTTTATCAGTACTTACTCATATAATTTATCTTGGTCACTTTAACTTGATTTCTTTTCAGAATATTAATGTTGCAGTGAAAATTAATTAAATCATTGGGAACGGTTTCAATTTTGAATTAAAACTGTTTCACCTTGATTAATGGAATATTGGGTAAGTGGAACGGTTTTTCCTTGAAAATAGGCAAGTGGGCAAGTAATGATTACTGTTTTCTCGCGTCCAGTAACTATCCGTTATTACTGCATGTCTGACAGGTGTCCAACGGTAACATTTTTTTTCAGAGTATGAGTACGACAGAGAGAGGATTTCTTTAATCTTTTATTTCCTTCATACTTTTTCTCTCTACTTGCTTTTACTCTCTTTCTCTCTTCTTCTCACGTTGGTTTTTCATACAGACATTTTATCAAACACCTAACAGGCACTTTTAAATCTCAATTTTTCACATGGCACCTAAGGATTTAATCATTGATGGAGCTAAGTTTGTTCCAAACAACTATGCTGCAATTCTTGATCATGCTGAAACTCCATCTGAATTGCATTTTGTGCAAGATCTTCTTGCACACAGTGAGATTGGGTATGCATTAACTCAGCCTTCAGTCTTTTCGAGCCAACAAGTTCTGACGTTTTGGCGGACTGGGCACTTTGATGATGGTGGTAGACATGGCACTCCTAGTATTGTTTTCGAAGTGGGTGATTCTTCTTATGCAGTTACTCCTGGTACAATACGCAAGGCTCTACATCTCCCAGAAGGTTGCACCTTTTCAATTCCAGAAGAATCAGCTCTTCAGGAGTTGATGGCAAATTTGGGGTATGAAAAGAGTTTGGCAAAACTTGGGCAGTTGAAACGGGCTCATATCAGACGAGAATGAAGCTTCTTCTTCGACTGCATCACTAAAACTTTTGGGAACAAATGTTCGAATTTTGATGTTATCCCAATTCTGAGTCAGCACATCGAGTATGCTATTATACATCAAACTCATTTTGATTTTGCAACTGGTATAATTGGTTTTATTGGGGATAGGATGATAGAGGATAGGAATGTTGTCTATTTTGCTAGATTCTGTCAACTTATTTATACTTTTTGTACTGATGAACCTCAATTAGTCAGTTCCTCAACCCCACCTTTTAAAGTTGCAAAACGCTACTTTAATGACCTGGTAAATGCTGACACTAAGAAATCAGTGGTTAGACCATTACAGATTCCTCAGTCTGTAAAACAAATCCTAGTAAATGTTGATCCTGATACTTATAGATCTGTTTACTCTGATGTCCAACCAACAACAAACACTCAAAAACCATCATCCTCAGCACCTACCACTCATTCTACTCAACCTACCCTCAGGAAATATCTCAAATCCTATCTCTCCACTTCACAGACTGATCAACCCTCATCCTCAGCACCTACTGTGAAGCCTTCATCCTCCAAGCCAAAGAGGACAAAGACTGTTCCTCAAACACCTCAAAAGAGAAGGAGGATTGCCTTGAGAGATGAATCTAATATTGAGGACCAGGTTCCTTCTTCAGAACCTGTTGTAAATGAAGCTGAGAAAGAGACTTCTCAGAAGGATTCTGGAATTGGGGGATCTAGGCTTCTCAAAAGGCTTAGAAGAATGACAGTTCCTGAAACTCCCAAGGAATCCAAATCAACAACGAGATACAAGAAACATAGGGCAAAAAGGCCAGTTTCAGATGATGAAGAGGAAGCAGCTAAGGAAAGGGATCAGGAATCTCTGATCTCACAAGACAAGGAATTTGCTACAGTCACTTCTTCTCCATCAACTACATCTAAGGAAGCTGTTTCTGAAAAGGCTAACACACCATCTGTGTCTCCTGTTGATCTAGGCACAAATGCTGATATTGATGTTCAAACCTTGGTTGTGCCTGAAGTAATTCTCTTAGAAGCTCCAACAGCAACTAATCCTTCCACAACACCTGTTACTGATGCTGTTCAAACTCCAGAGTTATCAACAACACCTTCTCTGCATCATGATGCTGCTGATCAGACTTTAGGTGAGCATCAGGATTTGGCTGTTGATCAGAACTTAGAACCAGATCAGCAACTAGAGGATGTTGAAGCCTCCATTGCTACTCACACTGTTGTTTTATCAGAAGATACTGATTCTGTAAGTTCTGATGCTGCAAATGCTGGAGATACTGGTGATGCTGCTCCAACTGCAGATGCTGATGCAGCAGGTCCTTCAGGACATGTTCCTCAACAAACAATTCTTAAGTCTGAACTTATTAAGAAGTTTGTTACCAGAGAAGCACCAGTGCCTTGGAGTGAAACTCCTGCAGGACAGGAGTGGACTAAGGAATGGAATTCAGTTTCTTGTGTTCCAACTGAAAAGCATCTTGCTGAGCACTTGACTAAAGCTGATGAAATGTTAAATTCTGATGATTTCAAAACCCAGCTTAGAGTCACTGCATTGAGTACTAAACATCTACAAGGTCTTCATTCAACTACTCATGCAGCGCTACACAAGATTCAGGAAGAATTCATCAAACAGGAACAAGTTCAAAAGATTGATAAGAAAAAGTTCTTCCAACCTACCTTTGACAGGATTGCTGATATTGAGAAGACTCAAGAGAAACAACAAGCTCAGATTAATGATATTCTGCAAAATCAAGCTTCTCAGCAATCACAACTTAATGAAATCCAGACCTCAGTGGAATTGCTTATCTCTCTTCTACTACCTGCTGATGCCAAAAAGGGGGAGAAAGTAATTAAGTCCAAATGCAAGACTGACAAGACACTGAAAGGGAAGGATGATGGAAGCGATGATCAAGGAAACCCTGGAATGGGTAGAGGTCATAGTCAAGGTAGAGGATTCACATCAAGACAAGCTAGTCACAGGACAAGTTCTGATACTGGGAGAAGAATAGGTCACACACACACTGTAGAGGGGGTGAATACAGTGTATAATACAATCAAATCGAACTTTAATATATTAAGTAACAGAAAACAAACTTTATTAAAACAATAAACTCTGTTACAGTATGGAACTGTTACCTCTCAGTGATGAACAAATATCACGAGAGCTGCTAGGGTTACAATGAATAATCTTCTCGAATATATGATAACACTTGTAGTGTAAACCCTATGTCTGTGTTTATATACTACACAGTTACAAGATAATCGCTAATGGATATGGAATATAATTCTGCTTCCTAAAATATATCAATCAGATATCTTTTCTTCCAAGTATTCCATTCTTCACGGAATTCCTTCTTCATGCATATCTCTTCTTATGTTTATCTCGATCTTCTTTCCTTTAATCAGCTACTGTCCTTCTCTGATCATCCTTCAGCACTTAAGTTCGGATATCTAACTTCTGATGATTATCTCCTGATAATATAAGTACTGATATCCTTAAGTCCTGACTTTCAGTATAAGTACTGATCAACAGTTAAGTACTGATTTGTCCTATTAAGTAAGATCTGAAATCTAAACATAAATTATATTAGCCATGACATTATCAAATATATCTAACAATCTCCCCCAACTTGTAAATTAGCATAATATACAAGTTTAACAGATATTTGATGATGTCAAAAACATTAAGTACAAATGCATGAGAATTAGACTAGATAACTATAACTTACAGTCCTTAAAGCTTTACCAATATTCAACTTCTGATAACAACTTCAGTCTGTACAAATATCAGAATTTAAGCAGTTGTAGATCTTCGACTTGGCTTCATCATCTGATCTCTCTGATGTCAGGAGTTGTTCTGAGATAGTTCTTCAGCAAACATTTCTCAGCATATCTGAGTTCATCATAATCAATTCCCTCCTGTTGAGAATATCCTTTTACAACCAGCCTTGCCTTATTCCTTGTAATTATGCCATCATTGTCAGTTTTGTTTCTGAATACCCACTTTGTACCAACAACAGATCCATTCTTTGGTCTTGGCACTAGGGTCTAGACTTTGTTTCTTTCAAATTCATTTAACTCTTCCTGCATTGCTTACACCCAATCAGCATCTTGAAGAGCTTCTTCAACTTTCTTTGGCTCAGTCTGAGAGAGAAAAGAATTGTAGAGACATTCATTTGAAGTACATGTTCTAGTTCTGACACCTGCATCAGGATTTCCAATTATCAAATCAGGTGTATGTGATTTATCCACTTCCTTGCAGATGGAAGGTTTCCTCTAGAACTGGATGCTCCCCCATGATCCATGCTATCTTCATTTTCATTTTCTGATGCTCCCCCTGAAACTGTGCTCTCTGAGTTGGATTCTTCAGTATTTAGATTTTCAGCACTATCAGAACTTGGCTTATCAGAACTTGACGAATCAGAACTTGAAGAGCCAGATGTATGTTCTGATGTTTCTTGAGCTGTGGTAGGATCTTGAGTATGCTCCCCATGCATAGGTGCATCTTCCTTTGACGTAGTCACCACAGTTTCAATAACATCAGAGTTTAATCCATCAGAGTTTACAGTATCAGGACTTAGACTGTTAGGATTTTCAGTATCAGAATTTGAGTCTTCATTTTCAAATCTCAGCTGATCATGGTCAATGAAATCTTCAAGACCAGTAATCTTCTTGTCATCAAAAGAGACACTGATAGATTCCATGACCACTTTTGTTCTCAAATTATAGACTCTGAAGGCTTTTGTGGAAAGTGGATATCCAACAAAGATTCCTTCATCAGCTTTTAGATCAAACTTTGATAGTTGTTCAGGATGAGTCTTGAGAACAAAACACTTGCATCCAAATACATGAAAGTATTTCAGATTTGGCTTCTTTTTCTTCACCATCTCATATGGTGTTTTTCCATGCTTGTTAATGAGTGTTGCATTTTGAGTAAAACAAGCAGTCTGCACAGCTTCAGCCCAGAAATAGGTTGGAAGCTTTGCTTCTTCAAGCATTGTACGTGCAGCTTCAATGAGAGTTCTATTCTTCCTTTCAACAACTCCATTTTGATGTGGAGTTCCAGGAGCAGAAAATTCCTGCTTTATTCCATGGTTTTTGCAGAACTCTTCCATTATCAAATTCTTGAACTCAGTGTCATTATCACTCCTTAAAATTTTCACAGAATCTTTGACCATTTTATCCAGCTGTTTGACATGATCAATCAAGATAGATGCAGTTTCACTTTTTGTGTGCAAGAAATACACCCATGTGTATCTGGTGAACTCATCCACTATGACCAACGCATACTTCTTCTTTGTAATAGACATGACATTTACTGGACCAAATAGATCAACATGTAGTAGATGATAAGGCTCAAGAATTAATGATTCAGTCTTGCTCTTGAATGAAGATTTTCTTTGTTTGGCTTTCTGAAAGGAATCAAAAAGACCATCAGGAGCAAATACTGACTTTGGCAGTCCTCTCACCAGATTTTTCTTGACCAGTTCATTTATATTGTTGAAATTTAAATGAGAGAGTTTCTTATGCCAATTCCAGCTTTCTTCAATTGATGCTCTACTCATCAGACAGATTGCAGAACCATCAGTACTTTTTAAAAGCTTAGCTTCATAAATGTTACCACGCATGTATCCTTTTAGAACAACTTTGCCTTTAGATTTACTCACAATTTCACAGTGTTCTTCAAAGAAATCAACATGATAACCTCTGTCACAGATTTGACTTATACTCAGTAGGTTGTGTTTAAGTCCTGAGACCAGAGCTACTTCTTTAATTATGATATTTCCAAGATTGATATTGCCATATCCCAATGTTTTTCCAATATTGCCATCTCCATAAGAAACACTTGGGCCAGCTTTCTCCACAAAGTCTGATAGCAGGGCCTTTTTTCCAATCATATGTCCTGAACATCCACTGTCCAGAACTAGAATATTTTTCCTGTTGCCCTGCAATCATAAAGACCACTAATTATTAGTTTTAAGGACCCAGACTTGCTTGGATCCTTTGGCCTTATTAAGTTTGTTAACATTTGCAGCGGATTTAGCATCAGAGTTTATGTTAACATTTTTCTTATCAGAACTTACACTATCAGACTTTAAATCAGAATTTACACTAGAAGGAACAATGGAAACTTTCTTCAAAGAAGGTTTTATTTGATAATAATCATAGTACAAACTATGATATTCCTTACAAGTATAAATGGAATGCCATAAACTACCATAATGAAAACAAGGATTTTGTGGTTTGTATCTAACAGACTGACTCTTAACTACTGATTTTGAAGGTAAGGAGTTAATATTCTTATTCTTTCTGCAAAAAGAAGCCAGATGGTTAGAACTTCCACAGTTATGACATGTTTTCCTAGGAGCATCAGGAACATGTTTATAATTATTGCTTTTATTCACACCTTCCTTTCCATTCCTATTTTTCCTAGGTGATTTTACCTTGTTTGCATTCTTAACATCTTTCAGCTTATGCTTAAGCTGCTTCTTTGTCATTAAGTCTATGTTCACTTCAGCTGTCTTTTCCTGTTTTAGTTTGTCAGAAGTTAATTCCTTTGTAACTTCTGATTTCTCATTTTCAGACTTTACAGTTACAAACTTAACAGGTTTTAACTTTGGCTTTTGCTTATCAACAGGCTTAATTTCTTCAGTTCCTTTATCATTCTTATCTTCTCCATAACCTAAGCCCTCTTTCCAGTTTCCACTACTTAGCAAATTTTGAGTTGTTTTGCCAGAGTTAGTCCAAGTCCTGATAATCTCTCTTTCCTTTTCTAACTCAGTTTTTAGAGATTCATTCATTTTTAGCACTTCATCCCTAACATAAAAAGCATCATCTCTATCCTTCTGAGTTTGATGGAACATGACTAACTCTTTTTCTAAGAAATCATTTCTTTTCTTAAATGCAAGATTTTCAGAAGTTAATCTTTCACATGTTAAAGTTTGATCTCTATAACTAACAAACATGGTTTTAAGATATCTTCTCAACTCATTAATATCATCAGTATGAAAAGCATAAGTAGTCTGAGGTACCTTTATTTCAGCAGCTTCAGAACTGCTCTCAGCACTTTCTTTATCAGCATTTGCCATCAATGCATAGTTTTCCTCACTTTCAGAGTCTGAGGTGTCTGTCCAACTTTTCTGCTTTATGACAAGAGCCTTGCCTTTGTCACCCTTTACCTTCTTACAATCAGGAGATATGTGGCCTTTCTCATCACAGTTATAGCATTTAACATTGGTGTAATCTCCTCTGTCAGACTTTCCTCCTCTGCCTTCAGATCTTCTGACATTTTTCTTATCAGAACTTATGCCTTTCCTGGAAAACTTTTTTCCCTTCCTGAACTTCCTGTATGCAATCTTTGTGATTCCTTTCACCATAAGAGCACACAGCTTCATCATCTCCTCATCAGCATCAGTCTCAGGCAAGCTTTCAGAATCTAAGTCATCATCACTTTCAGAACTTGATGACTCAGTTTTAGACTTTATGACAAGAGCTTTACCCTTGTCTTTCCTTGAGGAAGTTGCTTTGGGGAATTCTTCTTCAGCCTTAAGAGCAACTGTCCTTGACTTTCCTCCTTTCCTCTTGCTTCTTTGTTCCATCTCAAGCTCATGAGTCTTGAGCATACCATAGATTTCGTCAAGAGTTGTTTCATCAAGATTGTAGTTGTCTCTTATTGTCGTTGCCTTCAAATCCCAGCATTCAGGAAGAGCTAAAAGGAACTTAAGGTTTGAATCTTCAAGATCATACTCTTTATTAATCAATGACAAATCATTCAAAAGTTTGACAAATCTATCATATAAATCATTCAATGACTCATTAGTCTTTGAGTCAAAGTGTTCATACTCTTGAGTGAGTATTGTCTTCCTGTTCTTCTTAATTGTCTCCGTTCCCTGACACCTTGTTTCCAGAGCATCCTATATCTCCTTAGCAGTCTTGCAGTTGATTACCCTGTTTGACATTACATTATCAATGGCACTATGCAGTAAGTGTCGTACCTTGACATCCTTAGCAATTGATGCTATATCTTCAGCAGTATAATCACTCTTCTCCTTTGGTACGATCTTTGCTGCTTCACCTGCAACTGCAACAGCGAGCTTGGTTGGTTTGTGAGGCCCTTCCTTGATTCTATCAAAGTATTCCGGATCTGTTGCTTCCAGGAACATGGTCATCCTTACCTTCCATATGGGATATTCAGATGGTCTCAGTATGGGAACCCTGATAGTCTCATACCGACTTTGAATTTGTGGCTTTGGAGGTTCTTCAGTTTTGGTAGGCTTAGTTGGAGTTTCTGTGTCAGACATGATTGTGTTTGGATCTTTAGCTGTATGTGTGTTAACAGATAAGCTCTGATACCACTTGTTAGGTCACACACACACTGTAGAGGGGTGAATACAGTGTATAATACAATCAAATCGAACTTTAATATATTAAGTAACAGAAAACAAACTTTATTAAAACAATAAACTCTGTTACAGTATGGAACTGTTACCTCTCAGTGATGAATAAATATCACGAGAGCTGCTAGGGTTACAATGAATAATCTTCTCGAATATATGATAACACTTATAGTGTAAACCCTATGTCTGTGTTTATATACTACACAGTTACAAGATAATCGCTAATTGATATGGAATATAATTCTGCTTCCTAAAATATATCAATCGGATATCTTTTCTTCCAAGTATTCCATTCTTTACGGAATTCCTTCTTCATGCATATCTCTTCTTATGTTTATCTCGATCTTCTTTCCTTTAATCAGCTACTGTCCTTCTCTGATCATCCTTCAGCACTTAAGTTCTGATATCTAACTTCTGATGATTATCTCCTGATAATATTAGTACTGATATCCTTAAGTCCTGACTTTCAGTACTGATCAACAGTTAAGTACTGATTTGTCCTGTTAAGTAAGATCTGAAATCTAAACATAAATTATATTAGCCATGACATTATCAAATATATCTAACAGAGAGTTTAATGAAAGAAGAAGCCAGGCTTAAATCAGAGAAAGTCACATCTAAATCTGAAGCTTTTGGTAAAAAGTCACTTCCAAAACTCAAAGGCATTGTGATCAAAGAAAGGACACATTCTGAAGCAACATTGGCTAGATCACAACCACAGATAGATCCAAGATCCAAGGGTAAAGAAAATGTTGGTGAACCTATCAAGGTTTATGTGCCTCCTGAGGATGAAGAAATTACTGATGAAAAGGATGATCTTGCTCTGACTTCAAGAAAAGTTCTTAAAACAATCTCTGACATGGCTCAAGTTGTTCAGAGTCAAGAAATTGTAAGTTCTGATATTCAGAAGAAGCAAGTAACCTCTGACATAGCTCAAGTTAACTTGATATCAGAAGATAGACCAAAGACACTCCTACCAGGATTCACTAAAGCAAAACAGACTCAACATTTGAAGACTACTGCAAGTGGTTTTGAAGCAAGAGTAGTTACTGGAAAGGAAGCAAGAGATAAAACTGGATTGGGAAGTGCTGATGAAAGGAGAATACAGAACACTACCAATGATCCAACTTCCTTGAGTGAACCAGGTATTGGAGCAACTCCTGAGAGATTGAATCAACTGGAATCTGTACAAATGGTTTACCATACCTACTTGAAAGAATACATCTTGTTGTATTTCATGACAGATGGTAGGGTTTATCATATAAGGCAAAATGCCATTCCGTTGAAGTATTTTGAAGAATTGGAGCATGTACTCTTACTTCAAGTGGATGACAGATTGACAGGATTGCTGCAAACTATTTAAAGGATCAGATTCAGAGACAGAAAAGGCTTTATTCTGTTAATTTTGACAGCACATACGTTCCAAAGTACAGAGATCACAAGGGTGATATAGTTGAAATGAAGCCCAATTCTGCTCAAATTATAACTACCTTTCTAGGGTACAGGGCTGTGGAATTCAATCTTGAGTCTGATAAAGCTTATTTGATCAGACTGGATCAGGATATAAGAAAAGCAAAGATCAATGATCTCAGAGCTGCAATCTTTCAAATTGGTGAAGATACTGCAGAGCTTAAAGATGCCAAAAGGAGAATGATTGATGAACTTAGATATGCTGAGAGATGTTTGCTGAAGAACTATCTCAGAACAACTCCTGACATCAGAGAGATCAGATAATGAAGCCAAGTCAAAGATCTACAACTGCTTAAATTCTGATATTTGAACAAACTGAAGTTGTTATCAGAAGTTAAATATTGGTAAAGCTTTAAGGACTGTAAGTTGTAGTTATCTAGTCTAATTCTCATGCATTTGTACTTAATGTTTTTGACATCATCAAATATCTGTTAAACTTGTATATTATGCTAATTTACAAGTTGGGGGAGATTGTTAGATATATTTGATAATGTCATGGCTAATATGATTTATGTTTAGATTTCAGATCTTACTTAACAGGACAAGTCAGTACTTAACCATTATTAATCAGTACTTATACTGGAAGTCAGGACTTAAGGATATCAGTATTTATATTATCAGGAGATAATCATCAGAAGTTAGATATCAGAACTTAAGTGTTGAAGGACGTTCAGATAAGGACAGTAGCTGATTAAAGGAAAGAAGATCGAGATAAACATAAGAAGAGATATGCATGAAGAAGGAGTTCCGTGAAGAATGGAATACTTGGAAGAAAAGATATCTGATTGATATATTTTAGGAAGCAGAATTATATTTCATATCAATTAACAATTATCTTATAACTGTGTAGTATATAAACACAGACATAGGGTTTACACTATAAGTGTTATCATATTCGAGAACATTATTTAATTGTAACCCTAGCAGCTCTCGTGATATTTATTCATCACTGAGAGGTAACAGTTCCATACTGTAACAGAGTTTATTATTTAAATAAAGTTTGTTTTCTGTTACTTAATATATTAAAGTTCGATTTGATTGTATTATACACTGTATTCACCCCCCTCTACAGTGTGTGTGACCTAACATAAGTGTTTGGATAATTTAACTTATAAGTTAGAATTGTTTTTATTTAAATGAATTAAAATAAATAATTTCTATATATAATTATCTTAATTCTTATATTTTAAGTTATATTAACATTTAAAAAATATATTCTAAAATTAAAATTGATAAAAAAAATGAAAAATCAAAAATAAGTTGTGAAAAGGTACGTCGTTGCCAACATTCAACTTATCAACTTATAAGTTGTAAATTCAACTTATAAGCTGGGTCGACAAACACTCGTCAATAAGCTGTTACGGGCTTATAAGCCAATAAGCTCACTTAACGGAATTGTCAAACCAACCCTAAATTTGTTGTGCATGAGCTGGTCTAGAGACAAGTTCAATTGTTTATAACAATTTTAATATTGGATTTTAAAAATGAACTACTTAATTATTGAATCAGGTGGTGAGGTGATGCTTAATTAGAAAATTTCGTAAATTTTGTGACTATTTTAATAATTTTCAACGCAGTTTTAATTGATTGATTCATATCATCAATTAAGGACAGTTGACGTGTTTTAACAATTTGGTTTCGTAATTATGTTAATTTAGTATAAATCCTTCACATCTTCGATTTATTTCACAGTAAAGGTGTGGTAAAAATTGAACTTTGGAACATCTTATGCTACTAATTAAAGCATCTATCAAATTCGGCTTGAGCCCAGTTTAGTCGGATTTCCAAGTTTTGAATTGAGTTTAATCACATAGGGAATATATTTGGATTAACTTATTTACATAAATCGTGTTGAAATTTGTGATCAAACTTCATTCGTATACGAGTTTGAGAGGAGCCGAGTTCACGTAAACTCTATTTCTTGTAGCATCTGTTCTTTATTCTTTTATGCTTTTTATTTAAAATATTATATACATTTTTCGGATAACTACAATGTGTTATAATAACAAGATTACAAATGTATAAATATCTGTATAAAACTGGTTGAGCTATAAGCTAAGTTTGCAATAAACCAGGAAATTACTTAATTAATTAGACATAGTAGTATTGTGCAAATATGATATTCTTAGGACCTCCGCTTGTTCATTTGTAACATTTCATATCCAACAATAACAATAACAATGTAACATTTAAGAAATTTGTAATCAGACAACACTTGACAAACAACGGTTAAAAAAAACCGTCGTCCTAAAAAATCATACAACGGTGAATTGATTTTACAAAAAAAACAGTTGTGTGAGCTCCAGAACAAACAACGGATATTCATCTTTTTTAAACTGTTGTACAAGTTGTATCCTCTCATCGAGTCAGACAACAGTTTTTTAAATATAGTGTTGTTGTAGATCTTTAACATAACGATTACAAACCGTTGTTACTATGTTAACGTATAGGGATATAAGACAACGGTTTTGACATTACATTGTGTAATTGAGACAACGGTTTTTTAGAAAGGTTGTCCTCTAAACCATCAAACAACGGAATGAAACCGTTGTCTGAGGAATTTCAATGGGTACCTCGTATTGAGGTGGCAGCACGTGATAGGTGGTAAATCATTCACAAGGATTGCTGACTTGGCGAAATGAGAGCCCTTCATTGATATGAGATTTGATATTGGCCGTTAGATCGAAAAATAGCCGAATTCTTATACAACGGTTTTATGTTAAAACAAAAGTGTTGTCTTAGTTGGTCTCATACAAGCTTTTAGATATTACGTTGTGTAATTCACACAACAGTTTTTACAAGGGTTGTCTTAGAAAACTTCATACAACGGAACAAAACAGTTGTCTGAAATAGTTATTTTATAATTTCAATGAGCACCACCTGATGAGGTGGCACCCCATGATTGGTTGTAAACATTTTACTCGGATTGCTGAAGTGTCTGAATGATAGCCCTTGATTGAAATGAGATTAGATATTAGCCGTTAGATTGAAAAAAGCTGATATGCTCACACAACGGTTTTATAATAAAAAAAGCGTTGTCTTATTTTATCTTTACACAATGGTGTTTCAAGGAAACCATTGTAAAAGTATTACTCTATAAATGAGATTTCCGGTTTACAAGATTAATTTCTAAAATAATTTTTTCGACGATCCAACCGTACGGATGTTAAGATATATCAATTTTAGTCATATGAAAAAATTATTAAAAAATATGAACTTCATCTTGCATGTCAGGATTGGAAAAATCCGGTAAAAGTACCACTCCCGACAACGAAACTCGTTCCCGATTTACAAGATTAATTTTTAAAATGATTTTTTCGACGATCCAACCGTACGGATGTTAAGATATATCAATTTTAGTCATATGAAAAAATTATTAAAAAATATGAACTTCATCTTGCATGTCAGGATTGGAAAAATCCGGTAAAAGTACCACTCCCGACAACGAAACTCGTTCCCGATTTACAAGATTAATTTCTAAAATGATTTTTTCGACGATCCAACCGTACGGATGTTAAGATATATCAATTTTAGTCATATGAAAAAATTATTAAAAAATATGAACTTCATCTTGCATGTTAGGATTAGAAAAATCCAATAAAAGTCCTCTCCCGACAACGAGACTCGTTCCCGATTTACAAGATTAATTTTTAAAATAATTTTTTCGATGATCCAACCGTACAGATGTTAAGATATATCAATTTTATTCATTTAAAAAAATTATTAACAAACTTGTGATTCATCTTGCATGTCAGGATAAGAAAAATCCAGTAAAAGTACAACTCCCGACAACGAGACTCGTTCCCGATTTACAAGATTAATTTTTAAAATGATTTTTTCGACGATCAAACCGTACGGATGTTAATATTTATCAATTTTATTCATATGAAAAAATTATTAAAAAATTTGAAATTCATCTTGCATGTCAGAATTAGAAAAATCCAGTAAAAGTACCCTTCCTGACAACGCGACTCGTTCCCGATTTACAAGATTAATTATTAAAATGATTTTTTCGACAATCTAACCATACGGATGTTAATATTTATCAATTTTAGTCATATGAACAAATTATTAAAAAATTTAAAATTTATCTTGCATGTTAGGATTAGAAAAATCCAATAAAAGTCCCCTCCCGACAACGAGACTTGTTCCCGATTTACAAGATTAATTTTTAAAATGATTTTTTCGATGATCCAACCGTACGGATGTTAAGATATATCAATTTTAGTCATATAAAAAAAATATTAACAAATTTGAGATTCATCTTGCATGTCAGGATTAGAAAAATCCAGTAAAAGTACAACTCCCGACAACGAGACTCGTTCCCGATTTACAAGATTAATTTTTAAAATGATTTTTTCGACGATCCAACCGTACAGATGTTAATATTTATCAATTTTTGTCATATGAAAAAATTATTAAAAAATTTGAAATTCATCATGCATGTCAGGATTAGAAAAATCCAGTAAATGTACCCCTCCAGACAACGAGACTCGTTCCCGATTTACAAGATTAATTTTTAAAATGATTTTTTCAACGATCCAACCGTACGGATGTTAAGATATATCAATTTTAGTCATACGAAAAAATTATTAAAAAATTTGAAATTCATCTTGCATGTAAGGATTAGAAAAATCCAGTAAAAGTACCACTCCTGACAACGCGACTCGTTCCCGATTTATAAGATTAATTTTTAAAATGATTTTTCGACGATCCAATCGCACGGATGTTAAGATATATCAATTTTAGTCATGTGAAAAAATTATTAGAAATTTTGAAATTAATCTTGCATGTCGGGATTAGAAAAATCTTGCATGATTATAAAAAAATTGAATAAAAGTGCATATACAAAAATTAATATTATTTCTCGATTAACGAATTAATTTCATGAAGATTATTTTCCGATGATCTTGCAGAATGTTAATGTTATTACTTTTAATATTGTAAAAAATAATTTAAAATTTCAAAACTAATGAAAATTTAATAAAAGTCCAAATCCAAAAATTAAGATTATTTCTCGATTAAAGAATTAATTTCATGAAGATATTTTTCCGATGATCTTGCAGAATGTTAATATTATTACTTTTAAAACTGTAAAAAATAATTTAAAATTTTCAATTTTTAGGTCAAATTACATTATATTGAAAATTATTTGAAGTTATTATTATTAACTAAATTTGATAATTTTTTACTAAATCAAGACTAATATTTGGTTCCTCCACTAGCCAATATTTCATTTTCGCCTTCTCAGATTTTGGTTTCCCCCTTCTTTCTCAATCCCTAAACATTATACCCGCCCGCCGCTGTTCAATCTCAACATCATACCATCTCAGATCGAACTCTCTCTCTTTCTCTCCATCTCTCCCCCTCTATCTCCCTCTCTCTCAATCTTACGACCAGAACCAATACACTTCATACACACCCAGATCGATGTATGTATACTTTTCTTCGATTTGATGCTGTTTTCTATTTTCTATTCTTCCATTTGTAATTCAATTTTTAGGCATTACTATTATATTAGTTTGGGGCTTCAGTTTAGGATTGGGTTTCAATATATGTTTGGGCATAAAGTTATGCAGGTTAAGCATTTTGGGTGAAGTGGAAGGACGAAATGGACTCTTCTTGTAAACGAGGACACTACAGAAGAGCAAAAGGTTTTAGTTTAATCATTCATGTAGAACTAGGGGCCTTTTCAGCCTCTTCATCTACCATACTCACATGGCCGTCAACTGTTGTGGATGAGTATAATATTTGCAGGGGATCTAAGCTTGTTCAATCAGGGAGAGCTCTGAATCCTGAACCCAGAGGAAGACAAATCCTTCCAAGATCTGAAAAATCAGGGAGGGTTCTATAAGGTGCATAAAAGGTTACAACTGGGCCTGAGATGGGATGAACATAGGAAATAGTGGACATGGGCTTGAATGTGAATGCTGGACCAGTTGTTGAGGAGCTTGAGATCCAGAGGGAACTTGAGGTTTTGCATTTCTTTATTACCTTTTCCCTTCTTTTATGATGTAATATATAATATTCTATTATTAAATGTGTGATAAAATAATTTGTATAGAATGAAGAGCCAATTGTAGAGGACGTTAAGGAGGAAGATGACCATGATGATGTTGATTCTGATGACAAAGACGACGATGATGACAAAGAAGAAGATGGCACACCAGGTCTCTTTTTAGTATTTCGTCATTCTTTGCTATTTAAATCATCGTTTGCTGAATTTAAATTTTTCTGATTTAATTTTGATCATTTCTTTTTATATTAGTCATTTTAAGCTGTTTAGTTGATTCACCTGCTCTTCTATAATTCGTGTGCCTAAATTTAACTATGGGAGAAGTGTCATTTTACTTTTACAGTTGTTAATTACCCCCTTCCGTCACACTGTACTAGTTTACAATGTATTATGTACCTTTACAAACACCTGCATTTTCAACTCAACAACATTTAGACACTTCAAATTATTGTTAAATTGTGTCTATCTTATTAAATTGTGCATACAATTTTGTCAATTTCTCATTTTTTACCTTCACTTTTATTTTAATGCTATATCACACTTCTGTGTTGTGTCATGACATTGTATTGTGTAAATTATTCAGGTTTTTTCGCAAAATTAGTACTTTAATCCCAATTAGTACTACTGGGTTTGTCATATTGCTTCTCATCCCACTGTCCACTATCGATCGGGTTTCTTGCAATGTTATTCTGCCTAGAAGAGCACATGAACGTCCTATTTGGGTGATGCTTATATTGTTCTTCAGTAGTTTATTCTGGTATAAATTTCAGTTTCATATTATTTTTTTCAATGATTGGTCAGCCATTTTTTAGGCACCTAAAAATATCACTGGCAGAGAAATTGTTGCATGGTTGTTTTTGTTGGTGATGTTTTCTATATCTGATATATGTGCAATGGTATAAAAAATTTACTGCATCATTGTTTATAGTATATTAGCCGACCATCTATCATAGTTTGCTGATACATTATGTTGTATGCTTGTGTCCCTGCTTATTTGCACTAGTTATTGTTAAGTATTTTCGTCGACTATCTTGAATATTCATCGTCGTTTACTGGGACATGGTGGTATATATACTTGCATCCATGCTTAGTCATAAAATATATTGTTCTCTGTCTCTCTGTTTACCTACGTCATTAACCAGACCTTCTTTTAATTGTTCTGGAGATACCAAACCGTAGTTTCTTCTTCCTTTTTAACTCTTAAAGGATAGATGATTAATGCAAAACATGTCGATAAGAAAAGCATGCAAGTTCATTTTTGTGCATTTTTAGTTCCTGATGTGTCTCCTGAACTGTATTTGAATGGTGAGTTGATTTGCAGGTGGTAGTGATAGTTCAAAGCAGAGCAGAAGTGAGATGAAGAGTCGTAAAGCAATGTTGAAGCTCGGCATGAAACCGGTAACAGGTGTTGGGTCACTATCAAGAGAACTAAAAACGTATGTCAATTTTATAGCCTTATTCTTATTTTAATTATTTTTCTAATAATTGTGAGCTTTCTTAAAGTGTACATGTGTTTCAAATATTATTCTTCATCTCAAAACCCGATGTATTCAAAAGTCCAAATTCTAATCTTGTGTTTTGCATCATTATCGTTAAACTCTTCTTTTAATGTTGTTGGTTTTTTCAGCTACTTATGGTTAGTTAATTGTGTATTGAACTTAATACTTGCAGTACTATATTGCACAAGTCTGACCTGTCAAACTCTTCTCTCTCATAGAATGAGACCAGGGTTTTTGACTACATACATTCACAGCCTGAAATTAATAAGAAAATGAGAGCCATACTTGTAGACTGGTTGATTGAAGTTCACAACAAATTCGATCTGATGCCAGAGACTCTTTACCTCACAATCAACATAAGCGATCGCTATCTAGCAATGAAGACAGTGGCAAGGAACTGCAAGGCATTAGTTACATGTTTACAGACTCAAAGTATGAAGAGATATGTGCCCCTGAAGTGAATGATTTTACCAAAATTTCAGACAAATGCTTACACTTATCAACAAGTACTAGTTATGGAGAAGAAAATTATGGGTGGGCTGGAATGAAACTTGACTGTCCCTACTCATAAGCCTATGTATGCAAATTAGTAATTGTGTACTTTAATGAGCATGTTTAGAAATAGATTTTAAGTTATAGTTGTAATTCTTGTAGAGAACCTTTGTATTATAAATTTAATTTCAATTGTGAAATAACAATTGAATTATTATAATATCATTTATTATAAAATTGATTTATTTTAAATAATGAGATTAATTTTGTAAACAGTTGTGTGAAACCCACTTAAAAAATGATGAAAACCGTTGTATGTCTAACTGCACATATTTTTTTAAAAAAAAACTGTTGTCTTTTGATATTCTTTGCAATGGTTTAATTTTTTTACACCATTGTCTTTTAAACAAAAAACATTAATGACAATGGTTTTAACTAGTTAAATTTTTTTTATAAACCGTTGTTTATGAAAATATTGAATAAGTTAACAATAATGGTTTTTCTACAAAACCATTGTTGTTAAGTTAGATAGACAATGGTTGAATAAAAAAAATGGTTGTTTAAAAAAGTTCCAACAATGGTTTGTTTAGAATAACTGTTGTGTCTTCCTTGTTAACACAAGTACTCTAACATATTGTTTAATCTCTCTTTTTACAAGGGTAAAAATAACCATTGTCTGATGTTTAATCACACGAGTGTTGGATAGACAACGGAAAACATACTTGTCACACAACGGCAAAAAACAGTTGTATGATTGCAAATATGTTGTAGTATATACTAGCTCTTATACAGACGTGTGATGAGTTGTTAAGTCCGAGATATCATAAATCATATGCAGCCGGCAACTTGTTCAATTCTGCAATCGAATCTCTCCGTGGTCCAATCTTTAAGGGCATGCAGGGACGAATGTAATTACTAGTACAATCCAAACAGGTATCACACACACACACAATAATGAGTAAGAAATATGTGTAATATAATATGGGTACATTGTACATAAGTAGAGGCCTTAAAGGCCATGTTAATTGGGGTAGCTAGTGAAAATGAAAGAAAGAAGAAGAAGAAGAAGAAGAAAAGCAAAGAAATGTTAATAGTAGCTAATAACCGAAAGGGTGAATATAATGAATCATTGGTTTTTCGCCCAGATAGTTTCCGGGAGGATCGTAGGAACAAATAGTCAAGGTGTCATTGTTTGGACAAATCTCAACTGCACATCCTACGCTAATAGTATCCCTCCACACTACTTGTGTGTAGTGTCCACACATTTTTCCCGGTTTGCATTCATTTGTTTCTTGATCATAAAATCTATGTTCTTTTACCCATCTTTTCACCGCATCTTTTGGTTTCCACCCAGATCCTTTGCCCCAGAAGAGATTTTCTCCATACGGACCCATTGAATGTACCAATGTGGAGCAGTCTCCGCTGTTTTTACGCTTCAACCCGTATTGTTTTGCATATTCTTCCAGCTTGGGGTCCCAAACGAAAGGTGGCAGTCTTGCATGGCGCCTTGCCAAGTTGTGGAGGTGCAAGAATTCTTTGGCTACGGGATTGTCATCCAGATTTACTGGCTGAGGAGGTTCTTGTTGCGGGAGAAGGTCTTGCAGTGGTTGCGGGAGAAGGTCCTGTGGTGATTGCGGGAGAAGGTCTTGTGGTGGTTGCGGAAGAGGGTCCTGTGGTGGTTGCGGAAACGGGAGGTTGATGTTGACATCACCTTGTGGGAGAGGCACTGCAGGGATATTGGGAATGGGGATGTTGATGTTGATCTCGGGGGGTCCGTTGTTTTGCGGATCGGGGTTGGGGTTGAAGAGGTTGGTTAATGGTTCATTATTAGGTATCCCGGGGAAAGCACTGCAGGTGGCAATGAGCAGAGATGAGAGGAATGTGAGAGGTACAACAAGAGAATGGAGCTTTCCTATTCTGCTTATAATGTGCATGTTTGATAATTTGGAAGTTTGCTTGCAGATGAACAAAGAGAATTTTGAAACCCACACTTTTGCATTTGTAAAATCTTTCAACGAATGTTGGGCGCAAATGTAATTAGTGGCTTTCCTTGAATCTCTCTACATGTTTTTTTTGGCATCGTATGTATATCTGTGGACTTGAAGTATTTAGACAGATGAGAAGTCAAGAGTTTGACAGTTGCCATATCACAATCATTTACCGGTGATTCTCTTTGCATTTATATTTTCTTTTCTTTTAAAACAAACAATTCATTAATCAACCAAAATATCCGACATAAGAGTCCCAACAACATTTGCGGAGGAGACATAAACAAGTTGTAGCTATCTAACAAACTGGGAAATCTAGCCAATACATGAGCTCAATAACATGAGCGTCAACCACCATAAGCTAATCACATAGGATAATAGGCTTAAATCTCAAAATAGTTATTGAAGGGCATGTATCAAAAATCTTATTTAAGTTATCGGCTACTCAGTTGTACCCCTATAATTGATAGTCATGATACTCCCGTTAATTTACCTCATTGACTTGACGGAAAGACAATTGATTTTAACAGAAGTTACATGTGGAAAGCTAGATTACATATGAAAGGTCCTCCCCAAGTTTGGTGCAGTAGATCGTTTCAATTTTTTTTAAATTCAAATCAAGTTTAATTATTAGAAATCTAAATTTTACATTTTAATTTCATTAAAAATATATATAATATTTTAAAATTAAAAAGTTTTTTTTTAAAATGAACAAATCAGTCACCTATTTTTTTTAAAGAAATCTTCTTTTTATGTTTTTAAAAGGCTTAAATTTAACATAAAATGAAAAACTTGGTTTTTAAAATCTTCATCTCTATTTAAATTTATTGAAAATTTAAAAATTAATTTTAAAAATCATTCAAGATTTCAAATTTTAAATTTTAAATTTACACTTTTTCTTAATAATTTTATTAAAAAATTGTATCTCTCAATCATTCCCTTTTAATTTATAAAAAATATTGGAAATTAAAAAGAAACAAAAAGAGACCTGATATACAATAATATTTAATTTTTAAAATCCCGTAACTTGAACATCAATTAACTTTTAAAAAAAACACTATATATTGATTTAAAAATGCAAATTAAGAAATAAACTCAAACATAAAAAAATATTAAAAACAGAAGCTGCAAAGATAACACGGCTCAACACAGACAAACGACAAACAAAAAGCATATGTGACTCACAGAGGCAGGTTCTGCCAGTCATTCAATCAACACCCACTTTTCATCAAACCCAAGGACTTCATCTTTTTTTGTGTATCCGAAAATCTAAACTTATAGTCTTTGAATTGGTAGAAGGTTTTTAATTTGATTTTAGGGTTTATTTATTTAGAAAATGGGGGAGCTCATAATATATGAGTATGTAATATAACTGTGTATCTATGTGTATATATATGTAAGTATGTTGTGTTAGTTTTGATTATTACAATAATATATTTTTATTAGATTAGTTTAGTTGGATGCATTACTGTTTGTTATTATAGCGACGCAAATAAGTCCCCAACAAAGAGAGTGATATTTTTGATATATGCACTTCACTTTAGTAACCAATTTGAGATTTAGCCCTAAGATAATAACATGATGAGCTTCTGTTTTTTCAATCTAGTCTATTCCTTCCAATACTCCTTTACTAAATACACCCCTGCCTCTCAGACTTTCTCCTTTAGCTTCTTCTTCTAGAACACTTACCACCCCTGCCTCCTTCCCGGTTCTGGCTACTCCCATTCATATTACTTCTACTCTTAACTTCACCAGCTCCACCTGTGTTATCAACTTGTTTCTTTCTCACTGCTTCCTACCACTCTGCAATTTGTTTACGTCCCTCCTCTATACAGTCGTCATTTAGCCGACGTATATGACTTATTTAACCGATGTATAGGGTCATTTTTGTACTAGTGCGATCAACAGAGGCGGATCCTCTAATGGGCGGGGTCATCGGACCTTCTTAAATTTTTAATTTAGTTAAATATGTATATTCAGAATATATGAAAATTAAAAATGACCTCTCCTTAATTTTTGCGAAAAAATAATTACCCCCTTTATGAGTTACAAATAAAAATAAAAGTAAATGACAAAAATCGATAGGAATATATATTGAACGAGCAATTCTAGTTAAACCACTTTAACACCATTAATTTTGATTTTGATAGAATTATAATGAAATTAATATGAATTTGATTTGTTTCTTAATCCACACAATTCTTTATAAGCTTTTGACTAAAATTCTATCCTTCAGAATTTGATCAAATAAAATAGGTCTTTTAATCACTTTAAGGTTAGCTTTTTAACTATATAGTTAACACAAGAATCCAAGTTAGATTTTCAAAATTTGAATATATTTTTGACCTCGTTCAAAAGATGGTTGAAAAACACAAACATAGGGGCGCAATTCGAGTCGGGTTTAATTGGGTCGAGCTGGCTCGTTTAGTTAAACGAGTCTAAACCTCTATTTGATTCCGACTCGTTTATTTTAACGAGTTGAGCCGAGCCGGTTCGTTTAGCTAAACGAGTCAGTTTTAAAGAGCAGAGAAAGCCGGCTCGTTCAATTTTACACTAAATCGAGTCTAAAACGCTACCCGAATTCAGCTCCTTTAATTTCACGAGTTGAGTTGAGCCGACTCATTTAATTAAACGAGCTGAAACCTCTACTCGGACTCGAGCTTGTTTACGAAACGAGCCGAGTCGAACCCAGTAAAACGAGTACGAGTCAGACGAGCTCACGAGCTTCGTATTAAAGACTTGCACAAAGATATTGAATATCTTTGAGTTTGGTAAAATTGTCGGTGATTTTAACGGTTGCAACAACAATAATTAAGAGAGAATTTTCAATCGAAATATTCTCAATAATCTAATATATATAATATCGTATATTTGATTTTTTTCGAGCCAAATTTGAGCTTATTTCGACCCCTGTTATATGTTATAATCAAAGCTGGATCCGCCACCGGCGATCAGATCCACTGTTAAAGGCGGAGTTGCATGTTGATTCTCCCATACTTTCTTGTCTCTCTCAAACCAAACACCCCAAAGGACAGTTGCAATTTTCACAAGATTCTCACTCGTTTCTTCACTGAGCTTATTCAGTAACCAACTAGGAGCTGACTCCAGCAGCCTCATATCAAGTTCCAATCCAATCTTCTTCCAACATTGTTTAGCAAATGTACAATCGAAAAACACATGGAACATTAGTTCTATATCGACACCGCACATTGGACAAAGAATAGGAGTGAGACTCCCTTCCCCGAAGCACCTTTCTGACAGGAATGTTATTTTTACAAAATCGTCACAAGAAGATTTTTTAATTTTATGTTGAAGATTTACATTCCACATACGATTCCACCCTCTGGAGGAAGTTCCAATGAAAAAACTGCCCTAAGCATCGGTAGCTCCACGCCTTTGATATTTAAGCCAAGTAACTACGTTTATTTCCGGATAAAAACTATTTCAATAATAATATACGATGAAAAAATCTCGAGCCTAATGCATATTCAGGCGAAGTTCACAGTTCCAGTGGCATAATATTTGACATTATAAACATGAAACGAAAGGTTTCTTGGTCCTTTTTCATAAACTTCTAGGTCAAAATTATTCCAAATCTTTTAATTTCGCCCAATAAAAATATTTCTTTTTCTTTATTAAACACTAACATTAACATATTATTAAGCCAAAATTGCAACAAATAATTTAGTACTTTCAACTAGGGGTTAGTAGTGCTCTGGCTGAACATGAATCTTACAAATTATAAATATAACCTCGTCTAATTTTCTGTGTAAGCACCAATGTTATGCTCCTTGCACTAACAAGAGATTACAAAGTTAACCTCATCTATTTTTTTGTGTAATCACCAACACCTTGATTTGTTTTCGGTGCAATTGAGGATATTTAATATTAGGGGTGAGCAAGCAAAAACCGAAAAACCCAAACCGGACCGAAAAACCGAAAAACCGCACCGAAAAAAACTGAAACCGATAAAAACCGAAAAAACCGTAACCGAACCGTTCTATGATTTTATCCCGATAACCGAACCGAAAAACCGAACCGCTTATATAATATTATATAATTAAATAATAAATAAATATAATTATATATAATACATAATTTAATATATAAGACCTAATAAAATTAGTAATGAAGCGGAGGATGTTTAATACCTTTAGTGTTTAGCAGAAGCTTTAATTTAATTCTAATGCCCTGCGTGTTGAAGTTTTTTGATCTTACTCCTGAATGCTCTCTGTATTACTTCTATATACATATTAAAACTATATACAGTGAGTGACATTGTAACAGTAATTAGCGTTTCAATATAAACTCGTATGTAATTTTGTGATAATAGAAAGTGTATCAATTTTTATTTTACTTTTTAAGTTATAGTATCTTAAAAATTATTATTATTTAAATTTGTAAAATAGTTTTTAGTTAAAATAAAAACCGATAAAACCGAAACCGACAAACGGTTAACCAAAACGAAAAAAACCGTTTCGAACGGTTCGGTTACGGTTAATAGGTAGAAACCGAACCGAACTGAACCGATATGTACGGTTCGGTAACGGTTTTTGATAAAAACCGAACCGAATCGACCCGTGCACACCCCTATTTAATACAGATGTTACTCCTATATCACTGTCATTCATCTTTGTATATTGAATAATTTTATTTTTATGAACTTCAATCTAAAATGAAAACAATTGGTTAGTTCCTTTCTTTTTTAAAATTTTAAACTTTATAAAAAAATTATCATTTGATTTTTCTAGCCCATTCTAAATATTTTGAACGGATAGTGAAATTAATTATTTTAAAAAATAAAAATATACATATATTAGTATAAATTATACATTTTTATTTAGAAAAATAAAAATTTAAAAAATATTATTTTTGTTAAATGGTCAAAACACTTCGAGATTTGTCCGTAAAAATTAAATGTTAAACATAAAACAGAGGGGGTAGAAATTTCATTTTAAATTTATATTCTATATTTATAAATTGATCGAGTTTTAACTTTGAATTTATTTATAAATAGAATTATAATTTTAAAAAAAGTTAAACTTTTTATCTATATCATAGTTCACTACGATAATTTAATGTATTTACAAATTTCACTTTCCCCTATTAAATATTTGTTCAAATTATTTTATTAAATTTTTGTGCCAATTAATCTAGGCAATGATTTTTATTTATTATTTTATTTACTTGTTTGTCTACTCTAAGGAAACCAAACTTTAAATATGTAATTTTACATTATTTTGTTGTAAGACCTTTCTACAACCCCACTTTAAAATTATACCCTCAAAATTTACATCAAACTTGGCGTCACACTAAATTTATAGAGTTTTTGTTATTTCTATGTTGTCATTATACATTTTTATTAAAATAAAATTGTTTCATTTTTATCCAATCACTTTATTATTTTAACCTTACTTTTATAATTTAGTAATAAAATAATCTATTTTTGTTTTGGTGGGTTGGAGTTAAATTTGAAAATAGTATAGTTTATCTTGGTGTAAAAATTAAACCAAAATAATATAATGGATTGGAGATGCTCACTCTTAAACAATGTTACTAAATATATTTATCAAAATCATTTATTTCTCTCAACACTATATTTTATTTAATAAGAATTCGACCTACATTTATAATAGAAAAATTAATTAAGTGTAAATATAAAAGAAAATTTTGGAGAAAAACATATATTAAATTATTACGAGACAATATTATAGTGTATTTAAAGTTTTTGTCGGTATAAGCTTGAACTTGCATATATTAACATCTTAAATTTAAATTAAATTATAAATTATCGACTTAAAAATATAATTTTGATAAAACATATTTGTTTTATAAAGAAATATATTAGTATTGATTTCAAACTTAATAGCCTTAAATTCAAAACTATTTTATTTATATAAGAAAATATTAGTAGTAAAATAAATTTAAAATTAAGTCGATAATCAATAATTGCTAGGATTAATACTAGAAATAACTAAAATCAACAATAGTCAAAACATCATTTAATAAGTTTGAAAAACATTTAATAGGTATGAGGGTGATGTAGTAATATCTCATTAAAATTTTGCTTCATTTAGCATCACCCAATAACAATGTTTCTTTTTCTTTATTAAACACCAGATAACATTAACATATTATTAAGCCAAAATTGCAAGAAATAAGTTAGTACTTTCAACTGGAACAGGGTTTAGTAGTGCTCTAGCTGCACATGAATCTTACACAGAGATGGGAAGTTTGTGAATTGGTGGCTAACTGTAACTATTCTTACTAAAGTTAATGCTGAGAATGACGTAAAAGTGATAAACATGTGGAAGAGGGAGCTTTAGAATTGCTATCAACATAATCTCTCTTCCCCCCTTGCGCACTCACATATTTTCGTAAGCTATGAACTACCCCGTACAAGGCAATAACAACAAAAGGAAAAAGTTGCAAACACTAAAATATATGTATTATCAGAATATCGCCGTGGATACACCAAGCTACATCATATGAACAGAAGATAACAAAAGGCAAAATGATATATACCAGCCCTTTGCTCCCCGTTTACTTAAAGATATTCAGTCAATATATCAAGTATACAACCCTCTCCTATGGCTAATTAACTCCGGTTATTACGACCAAAAAAGGACTTTAAAGATAATAAAGTTTCCTATCTACTTCTCCCAGGCAACCATTTCAATCTCTGACTGTGCAGTTCTGTATAACTCCAGCCTCTTGGAAAGATTTAAGCGCCGCTGCATGATAGCTGGATCCTCGTCAAGCAATTTACCCAATTGCTTCCCCTGCAAAAAAACACCAATTTGAATGTGCTTTTTGTTTTGGAAAATAGTCTAATTCTAATATTTTGCTCCTTTAATAATGCTACCTAGTGTGTTCGAACATCAACATGCGGGCACCTCCAGAAATTCTTACCTCCTTTTTCCCTAAATCGGTAAAGAAATGATCAAGCAAGCAACGCTTGGCCTCACGCACTTGACAATACACCACAGACTTCGGGATGGAGTTCCTCAAGCTTCCAACCACCATATGAACATATGCCAGAACATTTGATCCTGTACATGATATAATATGGAATGGCTAAATAACTATAGTTAATTCAACTAAAATAGGACCTCTGATGCTTACTTACCGACTCGGCGAAGATATGCATCATTATACCGATCAAAGATCGAATGTGTTGGATTTCCACCCTTCTCAACATCTTGAGGAAGCTTCCGGAAGAATTCGACAGTCAAATAACTACACTCCATTTCAACTAGTTGTAGAGTAGCTTTCCTGCTTTCAACTTTCATTCTGTCTAGTGATTCAACAGCAGCACTTGAAACTTCCACTCTAAGCGACGGATACTGCTTCAATTCCTGTGTGGAATAAAAAAGTAGCACTGAGACTGTATCAAATCATAACAATAGGCAAACTGAAAAAGGTAAACAATCCTATGTCTCATAAGCAAAAAAAGAAGGATTTACAATATCCCAATCAGTGGATGTGCTATATCACTATTACCATAAAACAAAGATGCAAGATGACTAGAGACTGACCACAGTTTCAGTAATTGATTTGTGCACCAAATCCTTCAGAATAGCATGAACCTGAAATCAGAGTACAGGAATTAAGTAAACTTAGAAGGCTAATAAACTGTGACATAATTAATGAAGCAGTGTTCCAGTGCTAACAACTCTCTACTTCCAGTGGAGAGTTCAAGTCTCAGTTGCAACAAAGTGTGCCTGAGTACAGGGATAGGGATCCTCTTAAAAATCCTTTTTTTCATTAATAAATACGGGAGTAAAAAATATTCCTATTCTAAGTACTTGGAGCCATGCAACCAACAAAAACTTAAAACTATAAAGGTATTTCAGTGATGCAGGTTATGTTGGAATCTTGTTAATCTGGATTTATGGATGATGATCAGGCAGAAAAACGATATACATCTTAATTTATGAGAAATACATCATAAAGGTTAGAAATAATAGAGACCTGTGATAGGCACAATTAAGAAAATCAAGGTAGTATAGATGACTTTCCCCTATTTACTATCACCGATGCATATAAGGCTACTCCAAAATAAGAAATGAGTATATGTTATATTAAGTGGGGACAAGCTGCTAAACTTATGTTTGTTGCCAGCCAAAATTTTAAGCTTTAGACCTCTAAATTACCATGTTACTGGTAATTAATAGGAACAGATACAACCATGCTTTATTACCATGTTACAGGTAATTAATAGGAACGGATACAACCCATGTTTCTGGCAGTTCTCATTATGACAAGCAACTTAAAAAGCTTTTTAAGATCCGTTTCTCTTTACAATCCGTCTTTTCCTTTAGCGAGGTAAAAAATTGCAGGTGTTAAGTAATGCTTCAGGACGACAGATTGATTTGACAACTGACAATTAAGTATTACATCGCTACAAAGTCCTAGGCCCTAGTGGGTTAGAAATTTGGAGTATACAAATGCAATGAATTCATATGCATACCGCATCAACAGCCGCTTCAGCAGGACCTTTAATGGTAACTAAGGTAGACTCAATAAGACGCCGATAGCCTTGTTCAGGAGCAATCAGATGAGGTTGATATCCATCCGCTTCAGTAATTAGCTTTCTTACATTTTCCATTGCTAGTTGCTTGTCAAATTGTAACCTTTTCAATGCGGCTGGAAGCTGATTATCAAAAACTTGATATACTTTTTCACCACCTGGCCGTCTGCATTAGATAATATCATAGTCATATAAGTATAACATCAAGTTAAAATAAAATAACGTTTTAAACAACTGTACTGTCTCGTACATGCCATCAAGATGCTCTTTAAATATTTGATCAAAGTTTCTGCAGATTTCCATAATCATATATAACTTTCCCTGCAAGGATGATGGGTGAAAAGAAATTAGCGCAAACGATTTCGTTTGCAACATAGGGAAACCAAGCATTAACATTGTAGATAAGTATAAACCACCAAACTGACATGCCAAATAACCAGAAACTGTAAACTAGCTAAAGAGCATAGCTTAGTGATTCCTAATCAAACCTTCATTCCTCAAATAAGTAACATCCCACCACCCCCAAAAAAAGGAAGAGTAAACCCTAGCTATGATAACTGTCTCAAATTACATGGCAACAATTACATTGGTCTTTAAAATCATTGGGTATGCAACTACAGTTACCAACAAGATCCCGATTCGATCACAGGCTATCTAAAAAAAATTTAGCCACGATATGATTCATTAACAGAAACAAGAAACAAAGAGATTAAGCTACTTACTCCAGCATCAGTGGCAATTGGCCTCCCAATACGGCTTAGTTCTGTTTCCAAATCTATGATAGTTTTATTAATCATAGACTGAAGACTTGGGATTCGGGACTTGATGACAGATTCCAAATGCTGAAACATTAAGCCAATCGACAATTAGCCTAACCGTGCAAGTCATTGTATAGCCCATACTTTCAAGTTCAATGTAGAAGTAGAGCAGTTAGATATAGGTATCATATCATCAAAGGCAAAAGAAGAAGCATGCAAATTATCTTTTCTAATCAAATGAATACACGAGTTTCCTACTTTAGAAAGCACTTTTCCTAGATGTTCAGAGCCCATCCTTTTAGCAAGATGACTGTAATCTGGAGAATTAGAAAAATATTCTCGCTCTTTCCACCGGGCGGCAATCATGTCCACACTTTTATTTATATCAGCTTGAGACCGATTGACAACACCAATCCATGGAAATTGTAGCTTATAGGATTTCCCTTCCAAGATCTGAGACCACCAGAGAAAAACAAATTACGAGAAATCATCACTCATTTTATACAACACACACTGCAAAGTCATTTAAATTTATAAAATATAAATCATAAAAGACGGGGATAATTCTTCACCACACATCAATATACAGAGGCAGAACATAAATAGTGAAAACTTAAGGTTTTCAATAGATTATACGAGAGTTCAACTTAAGGGGAAGGGGAGCTCTGCTATGTGAAGCCAACTACTAATAGTACAAAAAGACAACTCCATACTCTAGCAAGACCAAAACAAACAATCTAACATTATTAAGGAGTTTAAACATAAATGGAAAACAGGTAATGGTGTTGTTACTACAATATGAGACTTGCTTTCTTTTTTCTTAAACATGTCTCATTTCGTGCCTTCTGCTACCAATTCAAAAATAAACTAGAACAATCAGTCAATTAGTAAAAGCCTTCTGTACCAAAGAAAATAGTGCTTCAAACATATAGCTTCTTAGTTTAAAACAAATAATATCGATTTCCATTTAACTAAGCTACTTACGTCAACAGCATCAGTACCCTTGTCCATAAGATCAATCTTTGTCAAAACTCCAAACGTCCTCTCCCCTGAAAAAGAGAACAAAAGACAATCAGTAAGTTTCGAGGAAACACAAAAATCACTGAAGCCATCACCAATTTAAATTTCTTTTTTAAATTTTGATAAAGTTGGAAGAGTATTACGACTATAGCCTATTCCCAGTTCTAGCCTGTTTACAACTAAAAATTGGAATCTTAGTTTATTAGGAGAAAAAACTCAACGTTCAGGCCAGATAAATAAAAAAATCTTTATTAAATAGAATCTTAATTCCATCCCAAAAGTACACTTTCTTTCAAACTCCCACATCACATTATTTTAAAAGGAGGTTATCTCAATAACAGATATGTTATTATGTTATGCTTAACTTTGTAGTCACATATAACTGTGGACGTGGAGTAAAAATAGACATGCATCAGATTTTCCCACTTCCGGTGATATTTATGTTTAGCATGGCCACATATAGCACACGGCATTGTATACATGTCCTTTGTTTAAAGTGAAAATAAGATGTTCTTTGAGTAACAATTCTCATTCCAGAAGTTCAGAAGCTTAAACTGCCTGGCACAAACAGTGTACTAGAACTTCTTATGTTCTCCACATTTCAATTATTAATAATGTAAAAATACATACTACCATTCAATCCCCCCCCCCCCAAAATGCCCCTAAAATATGATGTACTTACCAAGGCAAACTAAAAACACATGATTAATGTTATTTCATGTGTAATGGTATTTGTATGACTGTACCTGTAATATGTATTAAAAGGGGAGGAGCACCCTTCTTTTTTAGAATAATACATAACACCAAGTATGACGTAATGTTCAATGGA
Organism: Apium graveolens; assembly: GCF_009905375.1. NCBI lineage: Eukaryota > Viridiplantae > Streptophyta > Magnoliopsida > Apiales > Apiaceae > Apium > Apium graveolens. The sequence goes on from NC_133652.1 coordinate 84,075,920, forward strand.
CAGGATACGATAAACATAGCCTGTTAAGAATTTAAACATGTAATGTGCTTCTATTGCCTATTTTGTGCTACTAGAGGAACAAAAGAAAAATCTGTCCAGAAAACAATTAACTCCATTTTATGCCAATACTCTAAAAAAACACAAACCATACAAGAAAACCCCTTAAATTTCTTACACCAGGACACTTTCTTATAAGTTATATTCAGCCCTATCCTATAACCATTGTAAAGTTTTGATAACCCTAAAGTAGGCACAATCGGAAAGGATGAAATCATAGAGCCAACATCTAACCTCTGGGATCGACTTCTCGCGAAATTTTAATTGCATCAGAGGTAGCAAGATCTTGGTTGGCAGGAGAAACAGCCAGAATGATACAGTTAGGCTGCCACATCAAGATCAAAGTAAGTTTAAATACTTTACTCTTTACTTAACCAGGCAACTGAAGAGAAAGATTCAGAAAGTGATGTAACACCATTAAATATAATTATACAATTGAAGGAAATAACATGAAATCTAAAACCCGGTGTAATCTTATAACAAACACAAGTATACTCGAAATTCACATTTCTGCCCTGACATCTTTATATAGACCCAAATCGCAGAGCAATCCTTAAGGAGGTTGTACCAATTTCATGGAAATATTTAAAGGAGTTTGTACCTTCTCAATATATGAACGGACCATACTTTCGATGTCCTGCACAATACTGTCTGACTGGCCATCTACAATAATTAATAATGATATACGATCAATAATTAAATATTACATGCATATGTACATTAAAAAGGTAAAAATGTGTATGTGTAACTTATGAAGATAATACACTATAATTTTCAAACATCCAAGTCATCTTAAAACTCACCAACAGCTACTTTCGTAAGCCCAGGAAGATCAATTAGTGTCAAGTTTACAACTGCAATTCCAAACAACTGCGAGTTAGATAAATGGATTTTCAATACACTACTATCGTTTCAAGGAAAAAAACATCACCACATATGTACAAGAAAATAACTGAGTACAAAATATCACGGCATTTGCAGTGATTCTTATTCTCACTGTACACAAATTTTGTGCAAACATTAAATAAGAGAAAAAGGGGGGAAGTGGACATTCGACGTCAATAAAACGTAAAAGATGTGGGAATGAAGATGAGTCAGTCACATGCAAGTGTATGTATGTGCGCTTGCTCATGGGTTGTAGGCTTCAGTTATTTTGTAGAGCGTGTCATAAATACTATGTGTGTGCATGTAAGCATAAATGTATGTGTGCGCTTATATCTGGTGTGCTCATGGGTTGTAGGCTTCGGTCTTTAGTAGAACAGGTCATAAATACAATGTGCTTAATTATAACACATCATTCATCATTCATTGTAACTGATAAACCACAAACTAATTTGACCATAACAGCAAAATCAATGAAATAGGGTCACGAAATTCTTAAAAAAAAACTTATGAAGTATATCAGATGATAGCTATTCAGTTATATCGTCTCACCATTTGGAGAGTAGATACTGAGATATATTGGTTTAGTAGAAATGGCTTTAGATCGCCCAGTCTCTCGATCAGTCTCATCAGCAATCTCCTTCCTCACAGCAGCTACACAATACAGCAATTGGCTCATTATCTCATAAATTAACAGAAAAATAAAGTAGATCTAATCAATGTATAAACTACAATACTGTGAAAGTGCACTACAATGATGAGGATACAACCTAATAGTGGAAAGGAATAATGTATATATATTTTGAATAGTCATTAAACTACAAATTACATACAAAAATCTGTGAAAGTTTGACTGGTGTGTGCAAATTTTGCATATTCTCTTCCTTCCTTATAGTAAAGCTGCAGGACAAGTGGACGCCTGGTAACAATTCCTGCATGCAACAATCGTCAAGTCAAAAATCTAGACTAATTTACTATAGTTACCTATGCTGAGGATGGTGGAAATTTTAATAGAAATTAGTACCAGATCCACGAGGCAAAAAATCCTTTCCGACGACACTCTCCAAGACAGAAGACTTTCCGGAGCTCTAAATAAAATTAACAGCATAGGTGAGAAAACATACAATGCAACATAACAAAACAGAAACAGAAACTTAAACCTAAAATATACCGCATACAGCTTTAGTATAACTTACATCGGACATTATAGCTAAACATGGAAAATATGGCATTAGTAAAAATCTAATCAATAATATACATCTGAAATTTTACCAACTACAACAACATAATTACAACAAATATCACCAAATTATCAGCCTATAACACACGATCACATGAACAAAATCAGTAAATCAATATATTTAGCTAATTATGGCAAACAAAATCAAATCAAGTGCGATAACAATAAATTTAAGCAAATCTATGATATCAGCTGAAATTTTACTAACTTCAACAAAATCGCACAGAATATCAACAATTCAACAACCTATAAACCTCAATTACATAACAAAATCAGATTATCGATCCATACAGCTAAGAATCCAAACAAAATCAAGTATAACAGCAATAAATATAAGCAAATATATGACAATTCATACAATCGCCATAAAAGAATTACAAAAATAAAAATATACAGGCTACACAAGCATATGTTACATGGATGTGGGGGGGGAGAGGGGGAGAGAGAGAGAGAGAATGAGAGAGAGAGGGGGGGACCTGACCACCGACGACGGCGATGGAAGGCAGAGCGTCCCAGAGAGTAGGCAAAGCGCTCTCTTCGCCATAATCACCGAGCTCTGTGCATGCTTTTTGTAATCTATTTACCAACGCTATCAAATTCTCCATATCGATCGGCCCAGGTCCAGGAGAGTAATTACGGAGATGATCTCAATTGATTACAAATAAGAAATATTTAACGCAGGTAGAGAGAGTGCAAGGGAAAAAAACGTAGAAGCCAAATTTTGCGAAAGCCAGAGTTTATTTACGCGGGGTGTTACTTCGCTTACTATTCTGTTCCGAAATTTGTTCAAAACCCAAACCGCGTCAAACTTGTAATTTAACCTCTTTTTTAATACTAATTTTTAAATTTATTTATTTATTACTATACCGGTCAAGCCAATCCGTTCCGGACCTATATAAATAAATATGATTGAACTTGAAAATATCCATAAAAGATATCTGATCCGCAAGGCGAATCGAGAAAACGATTCAAATAACAAATGAATTGTATATGAATTTAAGTCAATGTGATTCGTATTCGCAACCCGATTCATTTAATTATATATAATATTACATGTTTTTAATATAAATATATATTATAGGATATTGATAAATAAACTCTATTTTTATTATTTAAACTCCAATTTTTATTTTCAACATCATTATTCATAATATGTTAGAGCTAAAATATGGTTAATTATGGCAAAAAAAAAATTATAATTGGAATTTAAATAGTAAATATTAGAGCTTATTCATAATTCTTATATTATATTATATTACATATAGTATCTAATATTTCATATAATATTAGGAGCATTATATTTGGATTCATAACTTTAATATTTAATAAGTTGAACTCTATGGTATACTGAGCTATTCTTTCATTTTAGACAAAGTTGCATTTTGCATTCTTTAATTATGGCCAAAATTTAATATTATTGACAAATTATATTTTACATCTCTTTTTTTTCGAACCCAATACATATAATACATTCTTTTGCCTAATTCAGTTTATTCGGGATGGGCAAAATAAGAATTTCACCAAAGAAATTCATTATATATATTTCAAATTGGATAAAACATTGATTTTTTATACCAGCTATAAGATAATGATTTTTGAATTTTCAAATTTTACTAGTAATTTTAATTTTATTTTATAGTCTTACTCCTAAAATTTAACAATTTTACTAAAAAAATAAATTTTAACTTTAATTTAGTTGTATATTTAATTTAAATATGAAATTCACTACATGAATTTTTTAATTATTCGACATTATTATTATTATGGTGTGTATTTAATGAAAAATTTCATTATTATAAAGATTTTAACTTATTTCGAGTTATAAGTACAAATTTTATTCATATATTATACTGAAGTTCCTTTTACCCCTGATTAATTTAATTGTAACTATCAATAAATGCATTTTGCATCTGAATTGAAAATTAAGGGCAGTAAACGACAATTTATGAAAGTCGGTATATAATATTATTTTTTGTCAAAACTAAGGTATACAAAATACAATTCTCTTCATTTTATGGTGAAATTATAAACGTTAATGGAGAATAATGGATTATGACAGTGTCACAGTTGCTCAATTTCGAACATTTATCTCTTTTTTTTATTATTATTCCTATTATGCAATTTATAGGCATTAGAATTTATATATTTTTTTTGTATACAAAGCATTTATTTAAAAACAGTTCTCTTTTAATTTCTTTTTAGCATGCTTTTGGAGTCTAAAATATAGAATTTTAGATTATTACTTAATATGTAATATAAGTGTTACTACTATTTGTTTTTTAAATAGTGACGTTGTTTAAAAAATGGATAAATAGATGTTTATTTGTTAAATTAAATAAATCAACCAAGAGATGACCCGATCTGATTTGAATCCCATAAAATTAAATGAGTTTGGATATGCATTTAGGTAAACTTGATCCGTATTCGACCCATTGACACGCCTATTTGTTACGGCCTTATAACCCGATGTGATTTTTCCATATTTTTCATATTATTATTCGTATTCTAGTGTATATATTTTTGAAACACTCGTGAACTTTGTTTTATTATTTAATTATTATATTTTGTTGATGTCATGGATTTGAACATGTGTATTTCTATCAACCTGAATCCTGATATTACGTCGGGAAACAATCGTTCTAAAATTTTGATGTGGTAGAGAAATAATCTTGTCATAATAGTATTTTAACAATTTCGAACAGTAATATTTTAACATTTTTATTTTTTCCCAACGACCAAATCAAAATATGTTAACCTCCTTATATTAACTATATATATTATATAATTACCGAGTGACCATATGGTGTACCCGGCCATGGAGGTCACGAAGGAGGTGGCTTTTGATCTCCGATATGCGCTTCAGCTGCCTGCAGATTGTTCACTCTATGTTGTGGCCTCGCCGATGGAGTCTTGCACGGAGCTGATGTCCTTTCTGTCCTTTCTGTCCCTTGTAAGTTTCAATTTTTGTTTTGTTCGTCCTTTTATAACCCGTATGAATGTTTTCAATTGAAATTTGGGGGTTTTTGATTCAGGGGTTATTAACTGTTGATTTATAGTGGGTTGTGTTCCTTATGAAATTTGCAATCGATTGATATATAGCTCGTTAACAGAGGATGCTTGAATCGTAGGGAGTTGTGTTTTTAAAATTCCCGATGTTCGCCGGAAACCGGCGATGTTCTTGGCCAATTTCCGGCCAGAACAGGGATGATTAGAATGATTTGTTTGCATGGATATGTTCCTGGTAATCTGTAGTTTAATTCTGGAGGTGATGGTGGTGGGAGGATGCCGGAGGTGAGTTCTCCGGCCACCCCCTCCATAGTATCAACTGGTAAATTAAAGACCTTCAACGCATGAGAAACAAAGCCTCAACGGATGTCTCTAAAGCTTCAACGGATAACATCCATCAACGGATGAGTGCATTAACGGATAAAGCTTCAACTGCTAAAACATCAACGGATAAGAGTATCAACGGATAAAGCCACCAATGGATGAAAGCTTCAATGGATGCTCAGTTCCATAGCAGTTGTTAGTGACAATTCATAAGCTGACAGAGGCACATGGGTTGACAGAGACAATTGGAATGTGGTAGCCTCTTGGAGGAATCAAGAAAAAATAGCATTTCCATTCTGGTGCAAACAAGGAAGTATTCAAAGATTCACAGATTATCTTAGATTGTATTAGATAGAGAAATGAAGAAGAAATATGTGAAGGACTATTTTATAATTGTATTTTATCTTTGTCTTCACTTGAAAAACTTGATGATATATAAACCAAGTTGCAGCTAGTAATTAGGTGTGAATTTTCCAGAGCTATTTAGAAAAACTTAGAGAGAAAATCATCTAGTTTGTACTAGGAAGCAGCTGTGTACAATTCTTTGTATCACAAATTTTATGAAATACACATCTCTAGTGGAACGACAAATCCACCAGAAAGTTTTTAAAGCCTTTGTGTTCTTTACATTTGTGTTTTGAATATACATCTGTTTGCACTTGCTTAAAGCAATTCACACACATCTGTTCATCATACACTTAGCTTTTGAAACTGCTCAAAACTTGAATTTTTTTTTAGATTTACATTCAACCCCCCTTCTGTAAATCTCATTGTTAGTTCCTTGGGAATAATAATTGGTATCAGAGCAAGCTCTTGACATACAAAGAGTTTAAAGATCTATTCTACTAACATCATGAGTAAGAAGGATATTGGAGTGAAGATTCCAATCCTGAAAAGAGATAATTATCATCACTGGAAACTGAAGATGCATCTACATCTTCTCTCTCAAGATGAAAGCTACATAAACTGCAGTGAGAATGGTCCTCAAATCCCTCATAAAGTGGCCACAACTGCTACTGCCACAGTTGTTGTTGGACAATCTATTCCCAAGCCAAGAGCAGAATGGACTTCTGAAGATATTGAAGAAGTTCACAAGAACAAGAAGGCCAAGAACATTCTGTTTAATGGCCTAGACAAAGATATGTTTGATAATGTCATTAACAGCCTCTCTGCTAAGGAAATTTGGGATACTGTACAACTTATCTGTGAAGGTACTGAGCAAGTTAGAGAAAACAAAATGTAGCTTCTCATTCAACAATATGAATATTTTCATTCTGAAGAAGGAGAATCATTGAATGATACTTTCAATAGATTTCAGAAACTGTTAAATGAATTGAAGTTGTATGGCAGAGTGTACGAAGTCAAGGATTCCAACTTAAAATTTCTAAGGTCTCAACCAGAGGAATGGAAACCTATGACTGTTTCACTAAGGAATTCTCAAGATTATTAGGACTTCACACTTGAAAGATTATATGGAATTTTGAAGACCTATGAACTTGAGATGGAGCAATATGAGCTGTTGGAGAAGGGAAAGAGAAAATGTGGATCAGTTGCACTTATAGCTGAAAATGAGAGAATTGAAGCCAGGAATGAAGAAAAGACAATGCCAGGTCTCAAAATTGGCACAAGCAAATCAGAATCAAGCAAGGGAAAGGAGCAAATAGCTGAGGTTGAAGACAATTCCAGTCAAGATGACTCTGATGATGTTGATGAACATCTGGCCTTTCAGTCCAGAAGATTTACAAAGATGAAATTCAATAAAAATGTTAGGTCCCAATTTGTTTGTAGAAGGGGGGGTTGAATGCAAACAATACCGTTTAGTCGAATAAAATGCGGAATAAAATTGTGAAACAAAATTCAAGTTAAATAAAACTTTTATTAAACTTGAAAGGTGTTACAACTACGGTATCGGTTACAAGGGATTAATCTCAAATCAATTATTACAAATCTAGAATAAATTCGACATGAACTTTTTCTATTTTTGTAATTAAAAGATCAAATGCTAAATGCGATTTGAGATTAAGTTCTAGGGATTTTAATCCGCTAGATTGATACACAAGAACAAGATAAGTATTTCTAGTTGATTGGATTTAACTTTACTATCTAGAAATTGATCTTGAAGTTGCAGATGAGATGTAATATTTTTCTGCTCCTTTTTCTTTTTGTTCTTTTGTATGTTCTGTTTGATTGCTTGTTTTTTTGAACTGGTCTTCTGCTTCTTTTAAACAACACAGCCGAGTAGATTGAATTGGAATGACAATCCTTTAAGCTTGTGAGACTTTCGGTAGGACAATGTTTACAACTAGCAAGACAATTAAAAATGAGCTAGCAAGACTTTCAGTATGACTATAGATTGTCATACCGATTGTCATATTAGTTCAAATAAATTATCTTGCTGAATTAATAACAGATTTTAATCTAAACAGAAATTCTAATAAGACAATTATATGTATTGGCATGACTTTCGGTATGACTATCAATTGTCATACCGATTGTCATACTAGTTCAAATAAATTGTCTTGCTGAATTTAAGCAGATTTTAAACCAATTAAAATCTTGTAAATCCTTAATATTAATTCTAAATTAATTAATCAATTTAATTTAATTAATCAATAAATTAAACTTTGCAGATATAATTTATTTTCTTAATTAAATTATATGACTTAATTAATTAATAGAGAATTAATACTAACCCTGAGCAGCATCCATTCTTCTGACAATCTTCTGAAAGTCACTGAGACTTATGAATCAATTCCGCCACTTCAATGCTGACACTCAATGTACTGTCTGGTTCATGAGTGACTAACTTTGGTGACGTTTCTTCATGTCTTGACTTTGATATTCTGATTGAATCCTTGTAATAAATGATACCCTGACGAGATCTCTGTCACTTGATTAAATCCACGATCTTGATTTATATCACTGAGGCATGATCAAATTCTTGAACTTCTTTCAGTGAATCTTCAAGTCTGCAGATGAACAATGTTTCTTTATTCTTTGACAGATGTTACATTGTGAGATCTTTCTGATGATTGATCCACTATTTACTTATTACATTCTTATTTGAGTTGAGTTAAATACTCGAATAAACGAGTAGGCTATGACATATGCCTTTCAATCTCCCCCTATTTGCTTGTTAGACAATAACAACAAATACCTAGAGGATAACTCAACTAACAAATAAGAAAAAGATATAAACAGTAATGTAAAGTAAATAGCAGAAAAGTTCTGGATTATATTTAACATTTTCCAGATTCCAAATGAAATTTACAAGTGAATACAAGATAGATGTTCCTCTAGCCTGAACATATAACTACATTAGACTATCTTGATTCATAAAGCTCTAATCATATTACATTGAGTTTTGAGCTAATTGACTTCAGTTGTCTTCTCTTCTGACTTCACCTTCTTCTAAATCTTGAAGCAATTCCTTGTCAAAGACACGATCCTTTTCTGAAGTGAAGCTTGCTGGTCTGACTGGTTGAACTCCAACTGACTTCAGCTTATTCTTGAGTTGATTGTACCTTTTAACATTCTTTTCACAATAAGCTTGAATCAAGTCAGCAGCTTGAGTCTTCAACATGGATGAATATCCAGCAGTTCTCAAATGATGTTCCATCCAGACCAGATGCTTAGCTGAGTAGTCTTTAAGAGATTGTACATCTAGCTGACAGATTTGAAGACAATCAGACTTAAAGAATCTCACCTGATGAGGATTGTTGACCACTTGAGGACTAGCCCTGCTGGCAAACTCTTTAAGCCTTTCTCGAAGAACTTCATTCAATTCTGAGCTTCTTTTGACTTTGTTTAAAAGAACCCAAATCTCTGACAAAGAACGATTCTCAAATAGATGAAGTGACACCTTGAATGATCCTTCACTCTGACAATATACAAAAATGCTCATCTCATTTAGGGATCTATCAAAAGCAGCTGTGATCCTTGAGACTTCAGTCTTGATAGCATTCATGTACATGTCATTGTTAGGATTTGAGATTTCCAGCTTGTCAAGAAGATGTAAGAACTGCCTATCATTGTTAGTGCTCAGCTGAGGCATATCGAGTACTCTCTTAGCTTCATCCCATTTTTCACCAATCTTTAGTCTGACATCTCTTCTCCTTTCTTGAGCCTTAATGTCATGAAGACGTTGCTTTTGAAGAGTTTCTGTTCTTTGTATGTCTTTCCTCCTGTCAATGATCTGAGAGACCTTCTTGAGTTCAGCTTCTTTTCTTTTCATCTCTGACTGCTCCTTCTGAAATTCTTTCTCAAATATAGGATCCACTGTATCTTCCTCTTCCCAATCTTCAAAATCACTTTCCTCTTCAGCTTCAAATAACCCATCTTTATCTTCCTGAACTGGTTCAGTGGGAATGTCAAAAATATCAAAGTCATCCTGTTCTCCACTGTAGTAGACATCATCAGCCTTTCCTGTGTTTCCAGCAGAGGTATCTTTTTCTTTCCCTTTGGCACTACTCCCTTTCTTCTCCCCCTTAGTTGAGGGATCCTCTACTGACCTTCCTTTGGAACCTCCATCACCTCCAGAGCCTGATCCTCCACCAGACGGTCCTTCAAAATAAGCTCTTTGTTCTTCATTAGGGCAATGAGAATTCTTGATCATGTAATATAGGTGCTTCATCCCTTCATTGAGATGTTCCATGCCCGTCTCTATCTTTAGAAATCTTGAGGAGTCCAGTGAATGATTCATCTCAACGAGGTCTTCAAGAGAAGTCATTCTTGTATGTAGAGAGCAGAAGTTGGATATGTCATCAGCTGATAAAGTTGGAGTGTCCTGAATAGAATTGAGCTTTGGTATTACAGTGGTCTTTAGATCTGAGATGTCATTCCTTATGATTGCAAGCTGATTGTTGACAGAGGTGGAAGAAGAAGACCGTTCAACCACTTGTGCTTTGAATGCTTGAGCTTCAGCTTGGCTTTTAGCAAGTTCTTCTTTTAGGGCAGCAATCTGAGCTAACAGGTTTACAGTATCAGTGTCTGTGTGTGCTCTCACCTGAATTTCACTCGTGTTTGGCTCACTCACCTCACGTGCATGTGTTTCTCTCAATATAATTGCTCGTGAGGAGTCTTCCTGTTGCTGTTCTTCTGTACCTGCATTAAAAATCACCCTAGCCTCTTCAAGAGAGGTCAGTGGTGGTGCAATGGGAATTCGCGAGTCCCGATCCTCAGTCAATACTATCAAATCTTTTGGAATAGATGTCTGAATTGCTTCAGGGATAGATTGACCGAGTTGCCCTCCACTTTCTCCAGATAAATCTGCGAGTGGAGAATCCCATAAGGGAGCCAGAGGTGTTGGATCTGGGAGGGGAGAAAATGACTCTATTAAAGATGGCGGAGAGTCAGATTTTCCCTCTGAAGCATGTGACTGCTCTTCTGCCGTAACTATGGCAGGCACTGTAACCGACTCTACGTGCACTCCTCGCTGTGTGTCTTGAGTATGATCTGGGGAAGTGTATGGTTCCATTGTGAGTAATGGAATTGTGCTTGACTCAGTACAAGATGCCATGGCCCTATGGCGAATTTCAATAGATGCATCCTGTTGAGAGAATGCCTCTAGTAACTGTTCATTGGCCATTTCAAAGTCCATGTCCTGTTGGGAGGACAAGGATGGGCTTTCAGATGCCTCAGAATATGTTTTTCTTTTCTTAGGAGGAGGCAGAGCTGAGGGTTCACTCATATTTAACAATGTACTACTTCCTAGTAATCTCCTGGGTAACATTTTAGACAGTGGGGGAGAGGTTGAGATAGAATGTGACTCTGTGTTTGGCTCTATGACCTGGGATTGAAGCTGTGGTTCTACAACTTCATGGTCAGCCCTATCAACCACTGGGGTTCTTTCAACAGAAGTAGGAAGGGAGTGAGAGTGAGGAATTACTACCTGTAATGGAAGAGCCTGGGTGGCTTGTACCACTGGAGGTTGAGGTTGCTGTTCATGGCCGGGAAGATTGAAAATAGGTAAAGGAATATAAGTGGCCATGAAAGCAGATACAAGTACTGGAACTTGCATGAATTTGAAGGTTGTGTCTTGGCGAGTGTAAATCTTTTTGCTAACTGGAGGGGGTTCGGTTACTGCAGAGTTAGCAAAAAGGGCTTTGTGTTCAGGTGTGAGAAGATGATCTGCTATAAGCATGAGAAAACGAGCATAGTAACATGATACCCTACGATTTGTAGAATGATCACGTAAAGCAGAAGTTAGACGTCTCAAGAGAATGGGAAAAAGTAGTTTGCCAAAATTGATCCTTTGATTGAAAACAACCGCAAGACCAATATACTGCAGAGTGGAAGTGATGTTATGAAAATTGGATTTTGTGCAGTTGGCAAACACTTTGGAAAGTGTATCAAAGAAAATATCCCATTCAGACACCAAATTTGATTTAGAAAGTTTGGTTAAATTGATCACCCCCTGATAGTGAATAGCATTGAAAAAATTTGTGATATCATTTTCAGAGGGTAAATTACAGAAATTGTCTAGTAGAAAATTTAACGCACGATTGACGACTGTTTCATCAACTACATACTGTGTGTTTGCGACGGTGAATGAAAAAGATTTTGAATCATCGGCCACAGTAGAAGTTGTGCAAATCAGTCTAAGTAGATCGACGTTTAAAATCACATTTGATTTAATAGCAGAGCTAACAATCGAATGGTCATTTAAAAATCTAATCCATGGCTTAAATTTTTCAACATCACATTTTTCCGGATTAAAATAACCAACCTGATTATGCGCGACAATTTGGAAATTGAGAGCCATTTAAAATAATAATAAGACACACGCTTTTCAGAATTTTAAGAATAATATTAAGAAAATTCGAATTAATTAAATTAATTTAATAATTCGAATTAAATTAATTATAATCGAAAAATTTAGACAGAAATGTATCTCGTTAAAATTCTTAACTCACAAACGCAGTTTTGACAAACCAAAAGACACAAATCAGAAATTGAAATAAAAATAAAAAGAACTGATTTTGGGAAAAATCGAATTGAAGTAAAAGAAAAGAAAGGGAAAAAAAATAAATAAATTGGGCAGCACTTCCGTAAGTATATACGTGTGTATATATCACAGGAGTGAAGTTTTAGTATGCTGAGTGAAAACTCGAGCAAGGAAGACATACAATTCGTTGGTTTTAGTTCGAAGAGAGAGAAGAGAGAAAACTGAATACAAAAACTGTTCGAATTTTTTGAGAAGAAATGAACTGATGAAATGTGGTTTAAAACAATACCAACACACGCTTTATATGACAGTTGGTATGACAATCCTGGATTGTCATACCGATTGTCATACCAGGCAAAAGAAGGGAAAAAAAACAACAAAAATAAATACTAAAATTATAACTGGTATGACAATCTGATAGTCATACCGATTGTCATACCAGTATAATAATAAAAGGAAAATAATTATATATCAGGTTTAAAACTGGCAAGACAATTGATAGTCATACCGATTGTCTTGCCAGTATAAAACTATACTGAATAACATAATAAACAAAGTTTAAACTGAAATGACTTTCAGCAAGACAATTTCAATTGTCTTGCCGATTGTCATATCAGCTTTAAACACAGAAATACATATATATAAATATGTACTGGAATAAAGACTTATATAACTTAGTAAAAATATCAGAAAATATTTACAAAATAGTAAAACTGAAATACAGACTTATAATATTTACAGAAACAAAGACAATATTTCAGAATTAATTATTTTTATTCCAAAAATAGATTTCTGTTGAATTTTAGCAAATAAAATTCATAGAAAATATTTTTAGAGAAAATAAAATATTCTGAGATATTTTAAATTAACAAGAAGGGAAAATAAAACAGATAAGATACTATAAATTACATAAAATTAAGCAAGAAATATGATAAAATGATAACATAAATTTGCAAATGAATTTTTCATTTATGAAAAATTCATTTGTAAATTCATTCAAGAACAGATCTCAGATATTAACTAAATTAATCACTAAAACTATTCAACATGCCCAATTTACCAACTAATCTGGTAAATGTGGATTCGTCAAGTGGTTTAGTGAAAATATCTGCTATTTGTTCTTCTGTTGGAATAAAAAATAGTTCAACAGTACCATTCATGACGTGCTCTCTAATAAAATGATACCTGATGTCAATGTGCTTTGTCCTCGAGTGCTGCACAGGGTTGTTGGTGATGGCTATTGCACTTGTGTTGTCACATAAAATAGGAATCTTGTTCAATACAGAGCCATAGTCTCGTAGTTGGTTCCTAATCCACAAGATCTGAGCACAGCAGCTTCCAGCAGCAATATATTCAGCCTCGGCCGTTGAGTTGGAAACTGTTTGCTGTTTCTTGCTGTACCATGAGACTAGCCTGCTTCCTAGGAATTGACAACTTCCTGAGGTGCTTTTCCTATCAATAACACTTCCTGCATAATCTGAATCTGTATATCCGACAAGGTTAAAACCAGATTCTTTAGGGTACCAAATACCTAGATTAGGTGTTCCCTTAAGATATCTTAAGATTCGTTTAACAGCAACGAGATGAATATCTCTAGGATCCGCTTGGAACCTTGCACATAAACATGTAGCATACATAATATCTGGTCTACTTGCAGTAAGATAGAGTAACGAGCCAATCATACCTCTGTAGCTTGTGACATCTACCTTAATGGAGTTTTCACATGGTCCAAGCTTGACAGCTGTAGTTGATGGAGTCCTTGCTGATGCAGAATCCTCTAGATTGTACTTTTTGAGGAGTTCCTTGAGATACTTGGATTGACAAATAAATGTTCCATCTAACCTTTGATTTACTTGTAATCCAAGAAAGAACTTCAGCTCTCCCATCATGCTCATTTCAAACTTGCTGTGCATTAACTTAGCAAATCTCTTACAGAGATTATCATTAGTAGACCCAAATATTATATCATCCACATAGACTTGGACTAATATAGTATCCTTCTTATGTGTTTTAGAAAAGAGAGTTTTGTCTATGACACCTCTAATAAAGCTATTTTCAATAAGAAATTCAGAGAGAGTGTCATACCATTTTCTTGGAGACTGTTTTAGCCCATAGATAGCCTTGAAAAGAAAGAAGACAAAATCCAAATGATCTGGATCTTCAAAACCAGGAGGTTGCTCTACGTATACCTCTTCATCCAGCTTTCCATTCAGAAAGGCGCTCTTGACATCCATTTGATAAACTTTAAAGTTTGAAAATGCTGCGAATGCCAGAAATATCCTGATGGCCTCAAGTCTAGCCACTGGAGCATAGGTTTCATCATAATCAATGCCTTCAGCTTGAGAATACCCTTTAGCTACCAGTCTTGCCTTGTTTCTTGTAACCACACCATCTTCATCTAGTTTATTCCTGAATACCCACCTAGTACCAACAGCTTTCTTGTGTACAGGCCTAGGTACCAGTTTCCAGACTTGTTGACTTTCAAACTGATTGAGTTCATCTTGCATAGCAATCACCCAATCTGGATCAGTTAGTGCTTCTTCAATTTTCTTAGGTTCCATCTCAGAAAGAAATCCTGAGAACAGACACTCATTTTGAGTAGCACGTCTAGTTCTGACTCCAACATCTGGATCACCAATAATCAACTCAAAAGGGTGAGCTTTATTCCAGACAGTCTGTCTTGGAAGATTTGATCTTGATGATTCACCTTGAAATTCATTGTGATGTTGTGTCCTACTAGATGATCCTTCAGCATCTCCCCCTGAGTTGTTGCCATGTTGACTTGAAGATTCTCCGTCAGTAGCAGTGGTATCTCCATTGTTGCCAAAGTTTCCATCACTATTACCTTGAGTATCATCAGGATTAACAGGTTCTTCACCAGCAACAACCTCAGGTTCTTGACCATATTCTGATTCTGAATCTGACGTATCATCAAACTTCAGTTTCTCAGAAGGATCTTCAGTTTGGATACTAGGGAGTTTAGTATCATCAAATGTAACATTGACACTTTCAGTTACTTTGTGTTGATCAATGATATACACTCTATATGATCTTCTTCCATATCCAACAAAAATACCCTCATATGCCTTTGCCTCGAACTTACCACGACGATCATCTCCATCCTTGAGCACGAAGCATCTGGCACCAAATACATGAAAGTATTTGATAAAAGGTTTCTGTTCATTCAAAATCTCATAAGGAGTTTTCATGAAGTCTTTGTTGATTAGAGTTCGATTCTGAGTATAACATGCAGTATTGACAGCTTCAGCCCAAAAGTACATTGGAAGACCTGATTCACTTAACATCGTTCTTGTAGCTTCAATCAATGTACGATTCTTCCTTTCTACCACTCCATTTTGCTGAGGGGTTCTAGGAGCTGAAAATTGTCTGGTAATCCCTTTGTCTGTACAGAATCCATTGAGAAGTGCATTCTTGAATTCTGTCCCATTATCTGACCTTATTGCTCTAACAGGGACGTTAGAATCTAACTCAATCATCTTGATATGATCAATCACAACTTGTGGTGTTTCATCCTTAGAGTGAAGAAATAAAACCCACGTATACTTGGAATAGTCATCAACTATCACAAGACAGTAACACTTCTTTGACATAGAAAGGATATTAACTGGACCAAATAAATCCATGTGCAATAATTGCAGAACACCAGTTATGGAAGATGTGTCAGTGCCTTTGTGACTTGCTTTCTTTGACTTTCCTTTCTGGCAAGCCTCACATAGTCCTTCTGGAGAGAATTCCAGCTGAGGCAGACCTCTTACCAATTCTCTTTTGACAAGAGAATTCATTGTTTTGAAATTGAGATGGGAAAGTCTCTTGTGCCATAGCCAACTCTCATCTGACGATGCCTTTGCATAGAAACAATTGACTTCAAGATTGCTTCCAGAGTTCATGTCAGCTACGAACAGATTTCCTTTCCGGATTCCCATTAAGGAGGGTTTTTCACTTTTCTTGTGCAAAATCTGACACTTCAGCTTGTCGAATAAAACATTGTAGCCGTTGTCACAGAACTGACTAATGCTAAGCAGATTGTGTTCAAGTCCTTGCACAACATATACATTTTCAATGATAACATTTCCAGCTAGCAAACAGCCATATCCCTCCGTTAAACCTTTGCTGTTATCTCCAAAGGTAACCACTGGGCCAGCTTTCTCAACCACATTTGATAGCAGGGCTCTATCTCCGGTCATATGTCTTGACGATCCGCTGTCAAGAATCCACACTACCGGTTGTACCTGTTTAATGCCCTGCAATACAAATGGATTAGAACTTCTTCGGAACCCAAGCTTGGCTGGGTCCGGCATACTTGTAAAATTGGCCTTTATCAGGCAAAACAACATTCTTGATTTCAATATTCTCAACGTTCTCAATGACTGAACATTCGACCTTGTGAACAGCCTTGACAAATTTCTGGTTAGGCTTAGGCACAAATGTCTCCTTTCTAGATTTAGGAGGACTAGCAGTCTTTGACCTATCATGCTTTCTATTATTCACATGTTGACGAGGAGTAGTCTTATCATTAGAAACATGCTTACCATTAAAATAAGTAAACAACAGATTAAAAGCACAAGACATACAATCAGGAACACCACATGCTTTATGAGAAGGATTAACAATAGGCAACTTATGCATGGTAGACATGGCATTTGTGTTATCCAACTCATGTGTGTCTGAGTTAGTCTCAGTTGCTTTCACAACCTTGACTGGAACTTTTGACACACTTGACTTGGAGACAGCTTTCCCATTAGCATTATCTTCAGCACGGATTTCTTCTTGAATAATAAAAGAGGTCTCATCAAATGGTTCAGCAATTGATTCTTTATAGAGGGGTTCATCAACACCCTTAAGCACATGTGGTACTTCCCTGCCTTTAGCACATACATGAGGAGGGGAGTTTATGCCTAATTTTCCAATAGCAGCATTGTAATCATAACCTATTCCATGTGTTTGATTAACAGTTTGCTTATTGTAAAACTCTTTGGACTTCGAACAAGAATTAAAGTAAGCTTTAACCTCATCGTCAAGAAAAGAGGTAAAATTTACTGATGCTGAATTAGTTTATCATCTAGGAGGTTCCTTAGATTGTGCTCGTCGTGATAATGAATTGTTAAATCAACAAATCATGATTTAAGATTGAATTTAATCCAATTAAACTTCTGAAAATTCCTAAAATTAATTTTAAATTAATTAATCAATTTAATTTAATTAATCAATAAATTAAACTTTGCAGATATAATTTATTTTCTTAATTAAATTATATGACTTAATTAATTAATAGAGAATTAATACTAACCCTGAGCAGCATCCATTCTTCTGACAATCTTCTGAAAGTCACTGAGACTTATGAATCAATTCCGCCACTTCAATGCTGACACTCGATGTACTGTCTGGTTCATGAGTGACTAACTTTGGTGACGTTTCTTCATGTCTTGACTTTGATATTTTGATTGAATCCTTGTAATAAATGATACCATGACGAGATCTCTGTCACTTGATTAAATCCACGATCTTGATTTATATCACCGAGGCATGATCAAATTCTTGAACTTCTTCCAGTGAATCTTCAAGTCTACAGATGAACAATGTTTCTTTATTCTTTGACAGATGTTACATTGTGAGATCTCTCTGATGATTGATCCACTATTTACTTATTACATTCTTATTTGAGTTGAGTTAAATACTCGAATAAACGAGTAGGCTATGACATATGCCTTTCAAAAAACACTAGAGCCACTAAGCTAAACAAGAACATGGTGGACAAGTCTAAGTTCAAGTGTTATAAATGTGGCACAAGTGGACACTTTGCAAGTGAGTGCAGAAAGCCAACTCTGAAAAGAAGAAATTTGAGCAAGTGGATTATAAAAAGAAATATTTTGAATTGCTCAAACAAAAGGAAAGGAATTTTCTGACTCAGGAAAATGACTGGGCAGCTGATAGAGCCAATGAAGATGATGATATGGAGTATGTCAACTTAGCCCTGATGGCTAATTCTGATGAGAATGAAACTAGTTCATCAAGCAACCAGGTAATCACTACTGACCTCTCTCAGCTTTCTAAAGATGAATGAAATGAAGCTATAAATGATATGTCTACCGAATTGTATCATTTACATATTTCCCTTAAATCACTGACTAAAGAGAACATGAGAATTAAAGAGAATAATCTGTTTTTAAGTGATAGAAATGTTGTGTTAGAGGGTAAGGTAATTGATCTTGAAAAGATTAAAATCAAATGCTTATATGTTGAGAGTGAACTAGAAGAGTCTGTTAAGAAAGTAAAAATTATTTCTAAACAACTAGAACGTGAGCAAGAGGTAATCAAGGCCTGGAAAACATCTAGGGATGTTAGTGCTCAAATTGCCAAAATTCAAGGAATTGAATCTTTCTGTGAGAATGCCTGGAAGAAAAACAAAAAGGAAATGAAATTGATTGATGGATTGTCAATGGATGTGGAATCAACGGATGATGAAAGTCATCCGTTGAAGGAAGAAAAGGAGCATCTGTTGAAGGCTGATCAGTTGAAACATGCAAATGATTCTAAAAAGAATAATTTGAAAAATCTCAGTAAGAAGTTTGGTTCAACTTTCAAGAACTTTGTCAAAGCAGAAGCTAGCACATCCAAAGATGCTAGTAAGGTGAATATAGGACACATGACTTTAGATCAGTTGAAGAATAGGCTTAAGTTGGTTGAGGATAAAAAGGAAACCAAAAGAAAATCCAATAGAAATGGGAAGGTAGGGATTAACAAACATAACAATTACACACCTGATAAGTATGCTCCTAGGAAAAGTTGTGTGCATTGTAGTAGTGTTAATCATCTATCTACTAACTGCAAATCTGTTAATAATGCTCTCATGCCTTTATCTTCTTCCATGCCTAACATGTCTATGTCACCACTGTATGTTATGCCTGTTATGTCTCAATAGAATCCACATGTACATTTTGCAAATATGCCATATGTTAATAATCCTTATTTTGCTGCATTTAGTATGCCTCAAATGCCATACAACATGCCTATGTGGAATAACATGTTTGCACAACCCATGCCTTATCAAATTCAACCAAATGTGCTAAATGATTCTGTGACTAACCCTACACTTCAACCATCTACATCTGAGGCCAAGGTTGACTCAAAGTTACCTAAGTCAAAAGGTGTAGAAAGTGTGAAGTCTAGGAAAAAGACTAACAAGGCTGGACCCAAGGAAACTTGGGTACCAAAATTAACTTGATTTGATTTTGTTGTGTGCAGGAAAAAAGAAGGAATTTATGGTACTTGGACAGTGGTTGTTCAAGGCACATGACAGGAGATTTCACCCTGCTCACAGAGTTCAAGGAGAGAGTTGGCCCTAGCATAACCTTTGGAGATGACAGTAAAGGTTTCACTATGGGATACGGTTTGATTTCAAAGGAAAATGTCATCATTGATGAAGTTGCATTAGTTGATGGGCTCAAACACCATCTATTGAGCATCAGTCAACTATGTGACAGAGGGAATACTGTTTCCTTCAATTCTGAAGCATGTGTTGTTACCAGTAAGAAGGATAACAAAGTGGTTCTAACTGGAGTTAGAAAAGGGAATGTGTACTTGGCTGACTTCAACTCTACAGATGCAGAATCAATCACTTGTCTTTTCAGCAAAGCAAGTCAAGATGAAAGTTGGCTATGGCACAAGAAGCTGTCCCATTTAAATTTCAAGACAATGAATGATCTAGTCAAAAAGGACTTAGTTAGAGGATTGCCTCTAGTGGAATTCTCAAGGGATGGACTGTGTGATGCTTGTCAGAAAGGAAAGCAAAAGAGAGCATCATTCATTAAGAAGCTTGAATCAGCAATTGATGAACCATTACAACTGCTACACATGGATCTTTTTGGACCAGTCAATGTATTGTCAATTTCAAGGAAAAGATATTGCCTAGTGATTGTAGATGATTTCTCAAAGTTTTCATGGACCTATTTTCTTGGTTTAAAGGATGAAACTAGTGAAATCATTATCAATCATATCAAGCAAGTCAACAACCATCCAGATTTCAAAGTAAGAAACATCAGGAGTGACAATGGAACTGAGTTCAGGAATTCTACCATGAGGTTGTTCTGTGAAGAAAATGGGATCATGCATGAGTTCTCAGCTCCAAGGACTCCACAACAAAATGGTGTGGTGGAAAGGAAGAACAGATCACTAATTGAAGCTACAAGAACAATGCTTGAAGAGTCAAAACTCCCAACATATTTTTGGGTTGAGGCTGTTAACTGTGCATGTTACACTCAGAATATTTCTCTAATTAATCAGGCAAAAGGCATGACTCCGTATCAATTATTCAAGAGAAGAAAACCAACCTTAAACTTCATTCATGTCTTTGGTTGCAAATGCTACATTCTAAGGAATCAACCTGATCACAAAGGCAAGTTTGATGCAAAGGCTGATGAAGGGATATTTGTTGGGTATTCTGCTGGAAAATCATATAGGGTCTACAATCTAAGAACCAACATTGTTATGGAATCTGTGCATGTTGTGTTTGATGATAAAAAGATTGATGGACTAACAGATGAGGGACACCATGAATGACTCAAATTTGACAACATTGAGATATATTGTGATGATAGTGAAGATGAGAATGATGGAGAAGACACTTCAAAAAGGATTCAAAATTTGCCTTTGGATAATGCACAAAATGCTGCATCAGTTGAAAGTCATAACTCAGCATCCGTTGACAGAAGTAATGTAGCATCCGTTGAAAGACAAAGTGCATCATCCGTTGAAGTACATAATAGAGCATCCATTGATCATAGATCATCAACGGATAATCAAATTACATCATTAGTTGATAGAACTCCCAGTTCCTTGCAAAGGACCAATAGCTCAGGGGGAGTTTCAACTAATCAACACTCTATCTCACATCATGACAATACTGAGGCCACCTCATCTAGAGCTAATCTACCACCTCAAAGGAAATGAACCAAGAGTCATCCCTTTGAACTGATCATTGGTGATGCACCATCTAAAGTTCAAACTAGAAGGGCTACTCAAGATGAATGTCTGTACAGTAGTTTTCTATCACAGGAGGAACTTAAAAGAGTGGAAGAAGCTATACTGGACCCAGATTGGATTTTAGCAATGCAAGAGGAGCTAAACCAATTTGAGAGGAACAAAGTATGGAAGCTGGTACCCAAGCCAAAGAACAAGAGTTCTTTTGACATAAAATGGGTATTTAGAAACAAGATGGATGAAAATGGCATTATCATAAGGAATAAAGCTAGATTGGTTGCCAATGGCTACTATCAACAAGAGGGAATAAATTTTGATGAGATATTTGCTCCTGTTGCAAGACTTGAAGCCATCAGAATTTTTCTAGCCTATGCAGCCCATGCCAATTTTAAAGTCTATCAAATGGATGTCAAGAGTGCATTTCTGAATGGAGAATTGGAGGAAGAAGTCTATGTGAGTCAACCTCCAGGGTTTGAAGATCCAAATTTTTCAGACTATGTGTATTATCTGTTAAAAGCACTCTATGGACTAAAGCAAACACCTAGAGCCTGGTATGAGACTTTGTCAAAAAATTTTCTAGATAATCACTTCACTAGAGGTACTGTTGACAAAACTCTTTTCTTTAGAAATGTTAATGGCTCTACAATACTTGTTCAAATTTATGTAGATGATATTATATTTGGTTCTACATATGATAAACTTTTTAAAAAGTTTGCTAATTTAATGCAAAGTAAATATGAAATGAGCATGATGGGAGAGCTAACTTATTTTCTTGGTTTACAAGTTAAACAAGTTAGTGGTGGAATTTTCATTAGTCAAACTAAATATATTTATGATCTTTTAAAGAAGTTTGACTTAATGGAATGTTCATCTGCAAAAACTCCCATGGCTACTGCCACTAAGCTTGAATAAAACAAGGCTGAAAAGTCTGTGGACATTACAAGCTATAGAGGCATGGTTGGTTCACTTATATATTTAACTGCTAGTAGACCTGATATAATGTTTGTTACATGTCTTTGTTCTAGATTTCAAGCTGATCTTAGAGAATCTCACTTAGTTGCTATTAAAAGAATTTTCAGATATCTCAAAGGGACTCCAAATCTAGGAATTTGGTACCCTGGAGAGTCTGGTTTTGATCTAATTGGCTACTTAGATGCAGATTATGCAGGTTGCAAAATAGACAGGAAAAGTACAACTGGCACCCGTCAGTTTCTGGGGAATAAGCTTGTGTCATGGTTCAGTAAGAAGCAAAATTCTGTTTCTACATCAACAGCTGAGGCTGAGTACATTGCTGCTGGTAGTTGTTGTGCACAGATATTATAGATGAGGAATCAACTATTTGACTATGGGCTAAATGTTGACAAAATTCCAATATTCTGTGACAACACAAGTGCCATTGCCATTACTGAAAATCCAGTGCAACATTCAAGAACCAAGCACATTGACATCAAGTACCACTTTATAAGGGAACATGTGATGAATGGTACAGTGGAACTTCATTTTGCTCCAAGTGAAAAATAAATTGCAGACATATTTACCAAGCCACTTGATGAATCAACATTCACAAGATTGGTAAGTGAGCTAGGTATGCTTAATTATTCCTAAATTCATGTCCTAATTGTAATTTGTTATGCAGCCTGAAATAAATTTGTTGCAAGAGCAAAGTTGGCTTTAAGTAAAGTTTATTCTATCAATGGATATTTTCTATCCGTTGAAAGCCAAAGTTGTTCCATCAACGGATGTTCATTATCCGTTGAAAGACAAATACATTTCTGGAAATTTTATCCTTCAACGGATAAAACTGTGTTAATCTTCAACGGATGACCGTTTACCTCATCCGTTGAACTGTCACATCAGTCGATTCAAGTGGATCACAACCATTGATTCTATTTTCTTAACCGTTGATATATATATAAAGAGTTGTATGTATTTGTATTAAAGGCGGTTTTTAGAATACAAACAGTTTTTCTTTTATTCTTAAATGGCTGTAATTTACATAAAAATATTGTTTAATCATTCTCTTTATGTTTTAATTTGAGAAAGTATAAAAGTCACTTTGAATTATTATTTTCACTTTAAGCTTTCTTGAAATTTCAAAAGCTTTTACTCTCTTTCTCTCCCAAAACTCTCAACTTTTCTCTGCCACTTCTACCCACAAAAATGGCACCAGTAGTAAAGATAATGTCCCAATCTGGGTTTGTCTATGATAAAAACAATTTCGTAGCTTTGGTGGAAAGGAATGAAGCCCACTCAGATTATCATAAGATGATGGATTTTATCAAGAACTGCAAACTGAGATATGCAATGCTAGAGGCCCCAATGATTTACTGTGAGGTAGTTGAGGAGATTTGGACAACTGCTGAGTTCAACTCCACTGATATGACCATCTCCTTCTCTCTCAAAGGTAAGGATTACTGTATTAACTATGATGATATACAGTCCTGTTTTAAATTACCTGAAAATAATGCCATGACACCACACACTGATAATGATGTATCTAGCATGTTAGATTCTATAGGCTATTCCCTTGAATCTACTAGTTTGGGAAGTATTAAGAGAAAAGGCCTTAGGAAAGAGTGGAGTTTTCTCAGTGATGCCTTTATCAAGGTTTTCTCTGGGAAAATTAGTAATTTTGATGCAATAACTTCAGCTCTTGTTAATATGCTCTATATGTTGGTTTCTGATAGGTACTATAATTTTAGCACCTATGTTATGCTAGAATTGGGTACTAAGTTAGGTAACAAGGCTAATAGAACTCATAACATCTATTATGCTAGATTTTTTATGTTATTGGCTAACCATGTTGCTGAAGGTTAGGTCATAAATAATGAGAGTAATAAGCTCAAGTGTTGGGTACAAGAGAAGAGGGTCCTTGAAGACCTTTTGAGGATTGACCTCAACAGTAAGGTGTCATTGGTATACTTACCAATAATGGTTGTGTTGGATTTTTAATGCAGCGGAGGCATGGAAAAACACTTTTACACATACAAAATCCAAATAAAAGCATACAGATCATGAATAAAAATTCGAGTGATCGAATCTAACCTTTTAAAATAATTCGGAGACAACGATCAGAGATCCTTAGCAGTTGCTCCTCAAGTGTGAAGCACTCCACCGGTATCCACCAAGAAAACGATGTTAAGGAGGAGGAAGGAGGCGGAGAGAATTGGGTTTTCCAAACTTTTTGGGTTTTTCGGGTTCAAAAAATTAGGGTCTATAATAGTGTATTTATAGGCAAAATTTTCAGCTGAAATTTTCCCATAAATATTATTATTATTATCCCATTTATTATTCTCATTAATAATTAAAACACCTTATAATTATTAATCCTTTTTCTAAACACTTTAGAAATAATTCTCTCTCTTGATTTAATTTCCAAAAATTAAATCTTTTAATTAATAATATTAAGAACTTTTCTTAATTAATTTATAATCAATTAAATCTCATTTAATCAATTATTAAATTTGCCAATTAATTATTTATTTCACAAATAAATAATTATTTAGCCATTATTAATTAATTCCTCCACCATTAAATCATTCTCTTTTTATGGTGTGACCCTGTAGGTTCAATATTAAGCCGGTAGTAGAAATAAATAATAATAAAACTATTTTATCATTATTTATATAAATTCTCTAATTTATTAAATATGATTAATTAATTAATCACATTTATTCTACATCGTGAGGGATACTTCTCAGCATATCGCGACTATCCGGATAATATGAATTCACTGCTTAGAATACCAAGAACCTATTCAGTGAATAGTTACCGTACAATAAACTCCTTCTACCCTACAATGTCCCGATTAAATACAAGGCATGGATCTCGTGTCAAGCCTATCTAATTCAATCACTTTGCTTACCATTTACTATGCGTAGTTCTATGCAAATTAGAAACTCCTTTCTAATTTCATTTACTCTGGCCAGAGATTCCTGAACTAGCATAAGTGGATCAGCCTTGAACATTCGCTTCCTTCACTGGAAGGGGTAGATTCTTTATTGATCATACACTATCTTCGTGTACAAATTCGTATACCCAGAAGAGCCCTAATAATTGTCCCTGGAGATTAAGAACTAAACCAAAGCATAGTTCAGTGTACACAAGATGACTATGATGACCTCAAGTCTAAGGATACTTGTACAACTATCACTATGTAAACAACTGCTGACACGTGAGTGAACTCCATCAGTTGTTCAGCTGTGCGAGTCATGTTCAGTGAACTTATTCCATAATAAGCACCTACATACTAGCTATAGTGTCACCACACAAATGTCTATGAGAACTGACATCCTTCATAATGAAGCAAGCATAGTATGTACCGATCTTTGCGGATTATTAATTACCAGTTAGTAATCCTATGACCAGGAACTATTTAAGTTTAGAGTTATCATCTTTTTAGGTCTCACTATTATGATCTCATCATAATCCATAAAAAGCTTTACTCTAAACTATGGTATATCTTATTTAAACACTTAAATAGATAAAGCCCGTAATAAAAACAAAACAAGTCTTTATTAATATCAATGAAATCAAAACAGATTACATAAAAGTTATTCCTAAATCCTAATACATGATTGGACTTAGGACATATTCATTTCAATCTCCCACTTGTACTAAAGCCAATCACTCTGGTATCTAATACCCATCTTGTCTTTATGACGATCAAAGTGACTTTCATAAAGTAGCTTTGTGAGTGGGTCTGCTATGTTGTTATGTTTGTCAACTCTATTTCAATACAATACAAGAAATGTTACCGCGCTCCCACTAACCCTTTTCTAGACGCATGGTTTATCTTCATTTTTGATAATATCAAACTCTTTGATTGTCTCATCAAAACGAATGTTCCATCTTTCGAGAAGCCTGCTTTAAACCACATATGGTTCGCAGCAGCTTACACACTAGGTTTTCATTTCTCTTGGAAAGAAAACCATCTGGCTAATTGCCAGATCTCATAGTCGTAGTAAGCAGCATTCGCAAGCAAAATCCGAACTGATTTTAACAGGGCTACAGGTAAAAGGTTTCATCAAAGTCAATCCATTGCCTTTGTTTGAATTCTTTTGCCACAAGCCTGGCCTTAAAGGTCTCCACCTGGCCATCTGCTCTAATCATTCTTTTGTATCCCGTATACATAGATTTCTTTCCGGATTTCATGGCACTATGCCATTTCTCTGAGTCAACACTACTCATAGCCTCATTATATGTCATAGGGTCGTCATCATCAATGATCGACAACTCATTGTCATTCTCATTGACAAGGCCATAATACCTCTCAGGTTGGTGAGACACTCTCCTTGATCTATGAATGGGCTGTTCCACAAAAGGTTGTTCAGTCAGAACAGGTGTTTCCATTTGATCCGTAGTAGTTTGTGCTTCTTGAACTTCATCAAGTTCAATTTTGCTCCCACTGTTTCCTTCAAGGATAAACTCCTTTTCCAAGAAGGTAGCATGTCTGGATACAAACACCCGATGATCGGTGTAAAAGTAATACCCTAAAGTCTCTTTAAGATATCCCACAAAACTACATTTTACGGATCGATATTCCAGCTTATTTGGGTCAACTTACTTGACATAAGCTGGACATCCCCAAATCTTAACGTGTTTAAGACTCGGTTTCCTTTCTTTCCATATCTCATACGGAGTTTGAGGAACAGATTTGGAAGGCACCATATTCAGTAAATATGCTGAGGTTTCCAATGCATAACCCCATAGGAATACTGGAAGATTTGCATAGCTCATCATGGACCGAACTATGTCTAACAAAGTTCAATTTCTCCTTTCAGATACCAATCTAGAGGAGTCCACTGGGAGACTATACCATTTACTTTGAGATAATCTAGAAACACTCCATTAAAGTATTCACCACCTCGATCTAATCAAAGAGTTATAATACTATGTTTGGTTGTTTCTCCACTTCATACTTATATTCTTTGAACTTTTCAAAGGCCTCAGACTTGTGTTTCATCAAACACATATCTGAATCTAGATCTATCATCTATGAAAGTAATGAAGTATGAAAATCCACCCATGGCTTGCTTAGACATTGGTCCACATACATCTGTGTGTACCATTCCTAGCAAATTTACAGTCCTCTCTCCATGTGTACTAAATGGAGACTGTAGTGCCACAATGAAGTGAGATTTTCATCATCCCTTTTCTTTTATTAGTTTGTTCAATCTGAAGTAAATTATGTCACATTTATACAGACCATTATTTAAAGTACCACGTCCGTAAAGAATATTATCTCTAAGAATAGAACATTCATTATTCTCAATAATAAATGAAAATCCAGCCAAGTCTAACATGGGAATAATATTCCTCACAATCGAGGGAACAAAATAACAATTATTTCAAACAATAGTCTTGCTCGTAGGCCTATGTAAATGAAATGATTCTACATCTACAGCAGCAACTCTTGCTCCATTTCCCATCAGTAGAACCACCTCCTCTTCCTCAAGAGTCCTACTTCTCCTTGGTCCCTGCAACAATTGCAGATATGAGAACCACAGGCGGTATCGAATACCCAAGTAGAAATTTGATTTAATGACATATTCACTTCTATCATGAACATACCTGAATCAGAAGCGGTAGTCTCACTACCCTTCTTCTTCTTCAATTCTGTAAGGTAAACCTTGCAGTTCCTCTTCCAGTGCCCCACCTTGTTACAGTGAAAGCAAACAACTTTGCTCTTGGGGTCTTCAGCTTTTGGTGGAACCGGCATTTTCTCACCTACTTTCTTCTTCTTGGAAGGGTTCCTCTTCCTTTTCTTAGGATTGGAACCTTCACCAATTAGAAGAACAGAACTCTTTTTAGGGGGGAAATTCGATTCCGCAGTCTTCAACATGTTGTGGAGTTCAGGCAGGCTGACATCCAGCTTATTCATGTGAAAGTTCACAATAAACTGCGAGAACGAACTCGGAAGTGATTGCAAGACCAAGTCTTGACTCAGCTCCCCATCCATGGCAAAACCAAGTTGTCCAAGACGTTCAATCAAATTGATCATCTTAAGTACATGGTCATTCACAGATGATCCCTCAGACATCCTACAACCGAACAGCTCCTTCGATATCTCATATCGAGCTGTCCTCCCTGCCACATCATACAACTCTTGTAGATGCATAAGGATAGTGTGAGCATCCATATGCTCATGCTGCTTCTGTAGCTCAATGTTCATGGAAGCTAGCATGATGCATTGAGCAATATTTCGTACAGTTGAATCAGTCCCCAAAGGCCCACGGCTGTAGCACGTACCGACCTTTAGATTCTTATTCAATGTACATATCTCTATGTAACAGACAAGTATTTCTTATTTCGAAATCAAAGCCCTCGTGTAACACCCCCAGATCCGGGGTCGGGGATTCGGGTTGTCACGAGTTCCATTTCCCTTAATAACACTCAATCTTAATACACAATCAACTACTCTGTACTGTGACCCCACAATAAACACACACACCACAAGTTATAGTCTCAGAGATGAATATCCAAAAAATAATCACAAGTCGTTTTATTCCACAATTATATGTCAATACACCTTAAAAAGGTTTCTGAATAGATTTACATTTCTTTGCCATTATTACAATTGATAAAGATACATAAGTCTGGTACATCAAAAGTTGAAAGCCTAGCCTATTGGTAGTTCCTACCTCAGCTACAGCGACATCAACGCCTATAGGAAACTGCGGAACGTTTCCTAATCGTTTGCGAATCGGGAGCTTGGTCCTGTTCATCTTTTCTATCTGTTGTTGTGTGATGAAAGAAGAAAGCAAGGGTGAGCAGCAAGCCCACCAAAATAATATGTATAATAATTTACAATATATGAGCCTTCTCATAGTACTCATGAAAGTCTTGGTCAAAAGAAATGAACCAAGTTTGATATCTTAATGCGATGAAGTCGCAAAATATTCAGTATATATACATATATACTTTTCAAAATATGGGAAGTCCTCTTCCATGCATAATACACACAGAGTTCCAGTGTATAACTGTATAAAAATATCGTTGCAAGGTGATCTCATATATCTAACCTTGTCTCAACGTTTTTCTGAAAATCTTTGTCATGCATAAGATAATCATTTACTAGATATAAGTTTAAAAGATGAAGTTACAAGATACTCCAATATACTTATATCTTTTCCAAATACTACTTGAACTACCACCGTTCAAGTTATAATTAGTTTCAAAAGTTCATCACACTGATGAGACTACAAGATAAGACTTGAATAGATTCAATCTTTGAAATATTTTGAAGGAAATGAAGTTATGATATACTTCATTAAGTCCCGATATATATATATATATACCTATATATATATACATACATTTCCTGAAAACCTCTGTCATGTAAAGTATGAACAGAATTGCAATATCCAATAAATTTGGAAAGGAAAGAATTTTCGCATAAACCTGATATCTTGCTGATCAGGCAAAGATACCAATAAGTAACCTTTTCTACTAGTAGATGGACGAATTCCCCACTGGTCATCACCCTGGTCGTAATAGGACCTTATGCTGGACTACCACTCAGCCACTTATGCATTTGATGGACTCCCACTGAGCCACTTACACTATCATGGACGCCCACTGAGCCCATGTTGCTTATGCCGACTCGATAGATGGACTTACTTCCCGAGTGTTGGGTAAGTAATCAATTCATTTACCAAAACTGCAACCTTGTTGCGAATATAATATACACCATAGAGCCGGATCCCTTAGATTTTTGAGCTAGTATTCAAGTCCCCTTAAAATGGAAGATCTTGAATTTGAAAACAAGTTTTGGGATCCGCTCTACCCTTTTTAAATTCATTTTGAAGACTCGAAAATATTTTTAAGAATGTTTGGAGTAATGCTGATTTATGAAATAAATCAGTCCCAATATGAAAGAAATATCTGAATATTATTATTTAAATAATATTCCCATAAAGAATAATGGAGGTAGAAGTTGGAAAACTTATACTCGAATGAATAGCAAATAATCAAAGATATACTTATACAAAAGTAATATCTTTATTTGAATAATCAAAAATAAGTTTGATTATCGACACCTTATTCTTTAATACAATAAAGAATATTATTAAGTAACAAGCGGAGTCATAATACCTCGAATGAATACTATAAATAATATTCATAAAATAAAGGAGTCATACATCCTCAAATGAATATCCAAGTAATATTCAATAATAATATAAACTGAGTCATAAGCCCTCGAATGAATATTCAAATAATATTCAAATAATAAAATAAACTGAGTCATAAGCCCTCGTATGAGTATTCAAATAATATTCAAATAATAAAATAAACTGAGTCATAAGCTCTCGAATGAATACTCAAATTAATATTCAATTAAGTAAAATAAAGGTATCGAATAAACCTTATTCGATCAATAGTTTTAAAAACTATATCCATATATATATATATAAATATATATATATAATATACTCGGGAACATCGACTCCCGGTTTAGAAATATGTTCACCTTTTGATCCCCTCCACTAAGGATAAACTCAATACCGCTTATCTCTAGCATAGGTATTATGCAACTGTAAGCATTTTAACCAACAGATATATAATCCAAGAATATGAAACCGGCATGCATATATACCATATCACATGCTACAATATATCGCAAGAATTTGCTAATAACAAATATGCATTTATCGCAAGGTCATGCATATACACATATACATCACAACAACAGTATAACGGGTAGAAAACTTGCCTGAGCGACTTGGGGTGATAAAAGGCTCGGGACGAGTCTGGTAACCTATAAACAACAAGTAAGTTGGAATTAACCAAAGTCACTTGTAAATCTATACTTTAACTAACTTAGACTCTAACGCTTGTTTTGCGCTTATTGATTTTCTTAAGTCACTCGGGTACCCTCGGCTCCACCATTTTTAATAATTTAACCTTTACGAGTTTTAAGGCGATTCCTTCGCGAGTGTCTTACCAACTGCCTAACACACTTACCATAAATGTTTCATACATTAATTAACCCTTTTTGGTCTTTAACCTATGTTTCAAAGTAAGGCGAGGGGAAAAGTTTCGTTCGCGAAACGCCGTTACTTAAAACGGCCGTTTCTCCTAAACCGTTTATCGGAATCCAACGAACTACATATCAAAACGAAGCTCATAACACGAGCTAGCTAGACATGGAAATGGTCATAATCTAGCAGGGGGTTCTCGGGTCCTAATGTTATGCACAAAAACAGTCTAAAGAAAATCGGACGTTACGACGGCTATGTTTACGCGATTTCCCAAATTTAAACCAATTCAAACAACCACAATTTCAACTCCATTTCACAACCCAATCAATCTCCATCTAAACTACATTACAACGGCCCCAAATCAACTCAATTTTAACATTCATACTTATGCCTAAGCTTGAATTTAACTATACTACATTCTTTTAACCAAAACAACAAGATTTACCATTCCATTTCAATACCACTTCAACCCAAACTCTAAACCACAAACATTAAGCTACAATATCATCATAATAATCAAAATCATCTTATTAAACATAGGAATCTAGGGTTTGGAGATGATATACCTTCCTTGAAGTGGTGGGAGTAGTTAGGAAGCCTTAAGAAGCTTTGAGAAGTCTTAGGGATGCTTGGATCTTAAAGGAAAACAAGAAAAATTTCAAGTTAAAAACTTGAAAACACTATTCATTGTCTTCTTCATTGATTTAATGAAGAAGATTGAGAAAGAATTGATGGCTTAAACTCATGATATAGCCCTAACTATGCATAAGGATGATTAGGGAATTAACTCACCAATTTAGGAAGCTTGGATCTTGGATTTTTGAAATTCTTCTCTTTGAAAACAAGAAAAGCCGAGAGCAAAGGCTTGAAGAAGATGAAATGATTTTTGTGTTTTGCTTTTGGTTGGTTGTTTTTGTTTAGATTTTGGTTAATTACTTTATTAACCTTGCAAATTGTGTGGTTAATAGCCAACCACACCTCCTTCCCTCCTATGTCATGCTTATGTCATCATGTGGTGTCATCCTTCCCTCTTTGTCCTCTTCCCATTGGTTGGATGACATCATCCCCTCTAATCTCTTTGATTAACTTCCTAATTGTTTGCCTAATGACCGCTGATCTGTTATACGGTTCGCTTAACTTTCGTTTTCGTTTATCGTTTGAGGGATCATACCCGGGATCTTATTACTTAGGTTCCCTTAACCTTTCTCAATATATTATATTCCTTTTATGATCCTCTCTTATAATCCTTTAATTTAAATCCTTCTTATCTTGTTACCTTATACTCAATTCTTTTCGTATCTAGTGGATTTCCGGGAAAAATCAAAGTGTTCGGAATGGGATTCTGACGATCTTTACATACACTTATATACCATATAGAGTACTAATAAAATCTCAGAATATCCATAACAGAACGCCTACATAGTGTGGCATGAAAAGTTTTCTCATTCAGCAAAAACACTATTCATAAGGGTTTCAAAATTTTCCAAAAATTGGGGTTATTACAGTCTCCCCTCCTTAAAAGGATTCCGTCCCGGAATCAGATAGAAAATGAATAGGGATATTTTTTTTAACATTGCACTTTCTAACTCTCAAGTAAATTTTCCCACATTGTGGTTCTTCCATCAAACTCTGACTAGTTTGATAACCCTTCTCCTAAGCACTTGTTCCTTTTCGATCTATAACCCTTTCTGGTTGCTCCCTATAGGTTATGTCTGGTCGCATGCCTATGCGCTCATAAGCCCCAATTTATCTGGCATCCGAATTACACTTCCTTAACATTGATACGTGAAACATGTTATGACTTGCTACATGTTTGGGGGTAGGGCTAGCTCATATACTAACTTCCCAAACGTCTTAATATATCCAAGGGTCCAACAAATTATGGACTTAGCTTTCCTTTCTTTCCGAACCTCATCAATCCTTTCCAAGGGATACCTATAACATTACTAGGTCCCCTATTTCATACTCTTTGTCCTTTCGTGTCAAATCAACATACTTATCATGTCCATCTTGGGCTACTACCAGCCGTCCTCTGATTAGATCTATCATATCCTTGGTCCTTTGGACCACTGCTGGTCCGAGCATCTTGCGCTCTACAACTTCATCCTAACATAAGGGAGATCGACATTGTCTTCCCTCAAGGATCTCATAAGGCGATATCTCAATACTGACATATGATCTATTGTCGTAAGAAAACTAAATCTGTGTTAAGTGATCATTCCAATTTCTTTCAAGTCTATTGCACAGACTCTCATTATAGCTTTTAGCATTAAAGCTTTTGCTTCTCAATACCCATTCTTTTCCAGTTTGTAATCGCTACTACCTTCCGTTCCTAATATTATACTGGTTATACTTTTGCTCGTTAGCGTTCTATAACCTTTTAATAACCACGTCAACCTTAGTATTACGAATGTGTTTCCATTCCGCATACCACCACAACTTTACTACTCCTTTTTCAGCTGCTTCTATCTTCGAAAGCTTAGTCCTTCATATAGAAGTAAAAGAATTTATTGAGAGATTACTATGATCATGAACATTTGTTACATTGCATAGTTAGTACAGAAGGTGGCCAGCCTTTAGTACTTGACAAGCAATTAAACAATATATGGTATCCTACTCGGCTTCTATCACACAGATAGATAGTCATTCGGCAATACCTCCCCTTCTGGAAGGGTTGTTCTTCTCAGCATATATGAAATGAAAAGAAGAGAAAAGAACGAATTGAAGAGAATTGTATATGTGAAAAAAAAAAATATACTGCCACCAAATATCTGGCTTTGAACCTACCTCTGAACTATAGAGGTTTGATATAGGAGAACAAAACATATGTGTATTTATATCAACATCAAGTATTATAGCATCGCATTTTACATGCTTAAATATTTACTATTCCATCCATCATTCTATGGACCCATGCTCTTGCTCGAGCTTATACACAATCACCTTTGAAACTCCCTCGACATCGAAAATCGAATCTGGGTTTTCATTCTAGACATCATCGTTACTAAAATTCTATGCTTGCACTGCAACCTTCCTCGTATAGTAATACGACTCTCTATTGATAAGAAGGAATAAGTATTCAATAGGTAGATAATCAACTTAATTAGTCTATCAATGATAACTTATACATCACCACAACCCGATTAGTGGTACTTACTCTCAACATCCATTCCAATACAACTCTCACGGTTGTAAGTAATCAGCTCATTACTCTCAGAATCATTCCTGCATTACTATGGCCCACCGTTGACCTACTGTAGTCATTCGTTTTTCATGAAGTTTTAATAGCTAACCATACGGAGTCCATTCATATCATATCGAATTCTTCTAAGGAGGTAACATGATCACCGTTCTTGATTCATGAAGAACACTCCTGATCCTGACGTACATTCATGACGTGAAGCAGATAAAATTGCAGAAGAGTTTCAATGAAAGCAATGATAACAGGTTAATACCATTCTTAATCATATGCCTTCAATAGAAGACTTAACTCAAAGGTTTGTTTAGTCCTTTTTTTTTGAAACATGGTCCAGGCTCATTCTCAAGATAGTATCTCCTGAGATAGATAGCCCGCTCATGGCGATTACACGAATTAAACCTTTACCAACTACTATTACGGTTGGGTATTACACAGTCATCAGAAGGAATGTCAATCTTCCAAACCATAATACAACCTTCATAGCTTTAACCATCATCACTGTATTCCTTTGGCACAAGCGCCTATAATTATCCTCTTACCTTTAAAGTGTCGGCCACCTCTTTGGCCTTTCCTGATAGTAAAATTTCCTTACAGTCAATGTCATTTTAACCACCTCCAAATAAATTTTCTACCTTATTTCAATCACAGCTTATGTAAAAATGCTTTTCTTTAATATCTGATGAGTAAATAAAAAAAAATATCACCATTTTTCCATAAGTTATTGCCTCAATCTTTAGAGGTTAATCACTGTCACGACTGACTCTCAATCATAATTAGAACATCTTTTATCTTAGGTCCTAATTGCCCTGAACAATTTCAACCTTTACTGGTTCGATCCATACTTTCTCGTGGTTTAACACGTGCCCCACTTGGCATCATTATAATTATGTCATATTTCCTTTATCAACATTTTTATTCTTGAGAATTTCGAATATTTCCTTTCTCCTTGTAAAACCTCTAAGGTTATCCTTCAATCGTTCGTCCTGTATTCCCTATATACAGGGCATATCAAAATACCATTTACTAATACTAGAACCATTGTCTATATACTTCTGAAAAATTTCTCCACTGATCCTTAAAGGTCGTTATTACCTTAATCCTTTCCAAATCATACTGTCAAAACTCATACTATCCCTATTAAGGGTGAAATGCCAACCTTTATGCATTCCCCTAGGATTCATTTTAAGTTACCGATGTTCTATTCTTAATTCCACCTTTAAAAGGTACCTGCATCCTTCCATGGATAAATCAAGTCATATATCCCTGATAAGGGTGTCTTATTCAATCATTCCCACCTCGATAGTATATGCCTAATTTCACAATAACATCTGTATACAAAATGAGGTTAATCAAAATGGCCTCCAAAAGATAACAACGGTTATCCGCTTTTCTTGCCTAATCTGGTAACGATAACAAGGATGTTCTGGAAGATATTGGTCGTGTTCAACGTGAACTTCTTCTTAATAATTCCTTATTTACTTTTGTTGTTTATCTCAACAGTCACCTCAATGTTGGGATATCTTTCATATCTGGCGTCTCCCTTTCTGGGTATCATGCCACCGGTCTTACACTTCACCTTCTTGAAGGTCACTTCCTTCATCCAATTTTCTTAATTTCTTACTTTCTTGTCTCCTCAGTCTATCCGCGTCTCATTATTTATCCTTCGAATTATCTCAAGGTTTCCTCGAATCTTCCCAACTTACAGGGGATAAAATATATGTATCTCTTATGCCCTCAACCATCAATTTTAACTCATGGTGAATCACCCTCATCCTGACGATTACATACTCTTCTATTTCTATTTCTACGAGTCTTTAGGGTTTCCTCATACCCAACTCCCTTATCATTCCTCAAACTCTATTGCCGTTATATTCCTTTCCACTTCAATTTCTTTTTATTTTCCTTTCTCTTATCATTATTTCATGAACCAACATAACATAAGCATTGATTTCAAACATCCCGTCATTCTGAATTCGTGTCCTCAGAACGAATCTTGACAACTTTTACATCTTAGATTCATAATTCATCATACTCTTCTGCCTTTGTTCTGGCTCTAAAGCTTTTACACTATCTCCTTATCTTTGGGAATTACTTTCCCGAAAATAATTGTCTGAACTTAAATCAGTTTATTATAATCTCTTGCTCCATGCCTTCCTTGGCCTTTCACCAGCGGGTGGCCTCTTTCTTAGGAGGGTAAGTGATAAAAACAGTCTTTTATGATTCGTCCATCATTTAGAATCTCAAATGATTCCTATATTTTCTTTAGCCAGGCTCTCGCCTCTACTGGGTTCGCTTGTTCCTTGGAACTCTGAGAGCTTAGCGACTTAAAGGTCCTGAAAAAAATTTCTCACCGCATTGTTTCCTCAGGGTGGTGGTTGGGGATAATTGTAACACCCCCAGATCCGGGGTCGGGGATCCGGGTCGTCACGAGTTCCATTTCCCTTAATAACACCCAATCTTAATAATTACTCAACTACTCTGTACTGTGACCCCACAATAACACACACACCACACGTTATAGTCTCAGAGATGAACATCCAAAAATAACCACAAGTCATTTTATTCCACAATTATTTGCCAATACACCTTAAAAGGTTTGCTGAATAAATTTACATTTCTTTGCCATTATTACAATTCATAAATATAAATAAATCTGGTACATCAAAAGTTGAAAGTCTAGCCTATTGGTAGTTCCTACCTCAGCTACAGCGGCATCAATGCTTCTAGAAAACTGCGGAACGTCTCCTAATCGCTTGCGAATCGGGAGCTTGGTTCTGTTCATCTTTTCTATCTGTTGTTGTGTGATGAAAGAAGAAAGCAAGGGTGAGCAGCAAGCCCACCAAAATAATATGTATAATGAGTAATAGTATATGAGCCTTCTCATAGTACTCATGAAAGTCTTGGTCAAAAGAAATGAACCAAGTTTGATATCTTAATGCGATGAAGTCGCAAAATATTCAGTATATATACATATATACTTTTCAAAATATTGGAAGTCCTCTTCCATGCATAATACACACAGAGTTCCAGTGTATAACTGTATAAAAATACCGTTGCAAGGTGATCTCATATATCTAACCTTGTCTCAACGTTTTTCTGAAAATCTTTGTCATGCATAAGATAATCATTTACTAGATATAAGTTAAAAAAAATGAAGTTACAAGATACTCCAATATACTTTATATCCACATACTACTTGAACTACCACCGTTCAAGTTATAATCAGTTTCAAAGTTCATCACCCAGATGAGACTACAAGATAAGACTTGAATAGATTCAATCTTTGAAATATCATTATAAATAATGAAGTTAGGAGATACTTCATTAAGTCCTGATATATATATCCATATATATATATATCTCATACATTTCCTGAAAATCTCTGTCATGTAAAGTATGAACAGAGTTATAATATCCAATGAATTTTGGAAAGGAAAAGAATTTTGGCATAAACCAGATATCTTGCTGATCAGGCAAAGATACCAATAAGTAACCTTTTCTACTGTAGATGGATGAATTCCTCACCGGTCATCACCCTGGCCGCATTAGGACCTCGCGCTAGACCGTTACCCGGCCACTCACGCGTTGATGGACTGCCACCCAGCCACTTACACATTCATAGACCGTACCCCGGCCTGTCGCTTATGCCGACTCAATCAGATGGACTTACTTCCCGAACATTGAGCAAGTAATCAAATTGTTTTCTCAAAACAACAACCATGTTGCGAATGTAAAATGCACCACAGAGCTGGATCCCCCAGGTTTTGAGCGAGTATTTAAATCCCCTTTGAAAGGAAGATCTTAAATATACAAAAAATGAGTTTTGGGGTCCACTCTAACTTTAAAAATCATTTTGAAGACTCGAAAACATTTTTAAGAATGTTTGGAGTAATGCTGATTTATTAAAATAAATCAGTCCCGATATATTAGAAAATATCTGAATATTATTATTTAAATAATATTCTCATAAAGATAATCCTTATAAAAATAATCGAAGTAGAAGTTTTAAAACTTATACTTGAAATGGATATTAAATAACCAAAGATATACTTATATGAAAGTACTATCTTTATTTGAATAATCGAAAATAAGTTTGATTATTGACACCTTATTCTTTAATAAAATAAAGAATATATCTCAGCAAATAATCGGAGTCATAGATCCTCAAATGAATATTCAAATAATATTCAATTAATAAAATAAAAGGAGTCATAAGCCCTCGAATGAATATTCAAGATAATATTCATTAATAAAATAAAGTTATCGAATAAACCTTATTCGATTAATAGTTTTGAAAACTATAACCATATATATATATATAAATATATATATATATATAAAATCTACTCGGGATCCTCGACTCCCGGTTTTAGAAAATGTTTTCACCTTTGGGTCCCTATACTAAGGGTATACGCAAATACCGCTTATCTCTAGCATAGGTATTATGCAACGAATAAGCATTTGAACCAACAGATATATAAATCAAGAATACGAAACAGGCATGCATATATATACCATATCAGCATGCTTCAATATATCGCAACATTTGCTAATTAACCAACATGCATCTATCGCAAGATAATGCATATACATATATTCATCACAACAACAGTATAACGGGTAGAAAACTTGCCTGAGCGACTGGGGGTTACGAATGGCTCGGGACGAGTCTGGTAACCTATAAACAACAAGTAAGTTGGAATTAAACCAAAGTCACTTGTAAATCTATACTTTAACTAACTTAGACTCTAACGCTTGTTTTGCGCTTACTGATTCTCTTAAGTCACTCGAGTACCCTCGGCTCCACCATTTTTAATAATTTAACCTTTATGAGTTTTAAGGCGATTCCTTCGCGAGTGTCTTACCAACTGCCTAACACACTTACCATAAATTTTTCATACATTAATTAACCCTTTTTGGTCTTTAACCTATGTTTCAAAGTAAGGCGAGGGGAAAAGTTTCGTTCGCGAAACGCCGTTACTTGAAACGGTCGTTTCTCCTAAACCGTGCATCGGAATCGAACGAACTACATATCAAAACGAAGCTCGTAAGATGAGCTATCTAAACATGGCAGTGGTCATAATCTAGCAGGGGGTTCTCGGGTCCTAATGTTATGCACAAAAACAGTCCAAAGAAAATCGGACGTTACGACGGCTATATTTACGCGATTACCAATGTTTAAACTACTCCAATTAACCACCAACCAACTCATAACCATCAATACAACAAAACTTCACCTAAACCATACCACATCAGTCCATAATCTCCAAGGTTTTCAACTCAAACAACCACAATCAAGACCTATGAACTATAATCAAGCTTCAATTACCAAAACACTTCCAAATCAAACCAAACTACTAATAATCACAATCCATGCTTCTCATTTCACAACACCAACCATTAAACTTACTAAAAAATAAAGTAAAGGCTAGGGTTTGAAGTTTATACCTTCCTTGGGAGGTGTTAAGTTGCTAGGAAGCCTTAGGGAGTCTCCTACAAGCTTGATCTTTCCAAAGAAATCAAGAACACAAAGTTAGGCTTTGAAGTTTCTAAAAGTCCGATTTAAAGAACTGTAAAAATGAGGGTCTTACCATGATTATTTGGACGAGACTTGTGAACAAGAGTTGTAGGCCATCTCAATACCTTTCCAATGAGCTATAGAACACAATATTTGAGTGAGAAATGAAGGAGATACAGCAGTTTTAGTGTTCTGGTTCTGTTTTGGCCGAGAGCATGAAGAACAATGCCTTGGTTTCTTTTTGATTTTGATGAAAATGATTTTACTTGGCTTGGTTGCTTTGTTTTTGTATTTGATTTAGTCAATTACCTTGTTGCCCTTGAATTTGTGTGGTTCTCATTCAACCACACCTCCTTCCTTCCCATGTCATGCTTGTGTCATCCTCATGATGTCATCCTCCCCTCCTTGTCCTCTTTCTATTGGTTGGATGACATCATCCCCACTAATCCCCTTGATTAACTTCCTAATCATTTGCCTAATGACCGCTGATCTGTTATACGGTTCGCTTAACTTTCGTTTTCATTTATCGTTTGAGGGATCATACCCGGGATCTTATTACTTAGGTTCCCTTAACCTTTCTCAATATATTGTATTCCTTTTATGATCCTCTCTTATAATCCTTTAATTTAAATCCTTTTTATCCTGTTACCTTATACTCAATTCTTTCCGTATCTATTGGATTTCCGGGAAAAATCAAAGTGTTCGGATTTGGATTCTGACGATCTTTACATACACTTATATCCCATATAAAGTACTAATAAAATCTCAGAATATCCATATCAGAACCCCTACATAGTGTGGCATGAAAAGTTTTCTCATTCAGCAAAAACACTATTCATAAGGGTTTCAAAAATTTCCCAAAAATTGGGATTATTACAGTCTCCCCTCCTTAAAAGGATTCCGTCCCGGAATCAGATAGAAAATGAATAGGGATACTCTCTTAGCATTGCACTTTCTAACTCTCGAGTAAATTTTCCCACATTATGGTTATACCATCAAACTCTTACTAGTTTGATAACCCTTCTCCTAAGCACTCGTTCCCTTTTTCTCTATACCCTTCCTGGTTGCTCCATATAGGTTACGTCTGGTTGCATGTCTATGCGCTCATATGCCCCTATTTGTCTGGCATCCGAATTACACTTCCTTAACATTGATACGTGGAACACGTTATGACTTGCTACATGTTCGGGGGTAGGGCTAGCTCATATGCTAACTTCTCAAAACGTCTTAATACATCCAAGGGTCCGACAAATTGTGGACTTAGCTTTCCTTTCTTTCTGAATCTCATCAATCCTTTCCAAAGGTTTCCAAGGGGATACCTATAACATTACTAGGCCCCCTATTTCATACTCTTTGTCCTTTTTTGAGTCAAATCAGCATACCTCTTATGTCCATCTTGGGTTACTACCAGCCGTCCTCTGATTAGATCTATCATATCCCTGGTCCTTTGGACTACTGCGGGTCCGAGCATCTTGCGCTCTACAACTTCATCCTAACATAAGGGAGATCGACATTATCTTCCCTCAAAGATCTCATAAGGTGACACCTCGATAATGACATATGATCTATTATCATGATATAACTAAATCCGCGTTAAGTGATCATTCCAAATTCTTTCAAGTCTATTGCACAGACTCTCATTATAGCTTTTAGCATTAGAGCTTTTGCTTCTCAATACCCATTCTTTTCCAGTTCGTAATCGCTACTACCTTCCGTTCCTAATATTATACTGGTTATACTTTTGCTCGTTAGCGTTCTATAACCTTTTAATAACCACGTCAACCTTAGTATCACGAATGTGTTCCCATTCCGCATACTACCACCATTTTATTACTCCTTTTTCAGTTGTTTCTATTTTCCAAAATTTGATCAATCAAATAGAAGTAAAGGAATTTGTTGAGAGATCACTATGATCATGAACACTTGTTATATCGCATAGTTAGTACAGAAGGTGGCCAGCCTTTAGTACTTAACAAGCAATTAAACAATAGCTGGTATCCTACTCGGCTTCTATCACACAGATAGATAGTCATTCGGCAATACCTCCCCTTCTGGAAGGGTTGTTCTTCTCAGCTTACATGAAATGAAAAGAAGAGAAAAGAACGAACTGAAGAGAATTGTATATTCATAAAAAAAATTTA
Organism: Apium graveolens; assembly: GCF_009905375.1. Classification (NCBI taxonomy): domain Eukaryota; kingdom Viridiplantae; phylum Streptophyta; class Magnoliopsida; order Apiales; family Apiaceae; genus Apium; species Apium graveolens. Next base: position 84,118,213 of record NC_133652.1, read on the forward strand.
TTGCCATAAAATATCTGGCTTGGAATCTACCTCTGAACTATAGAGGTTTGTCATAGAAGAACAAAATATATATGTATTTATATCAACATCAAGTATTATAGCATCTCATTTCACGTGCCTAAATATTTTCGCTATCCCGTCCATCATTCTATGGACCCATGCTCTTCCTCGAGCTTATACACAATCACCTTTGAAACTCCCTCGACATCGAAAATCGAATTTGGGATCTCATTCTATATATCACCGTTACTAGGATTCTATGCTCGCACCGCAACCTTCCTCGTATAATAATACGACTCTCTATTGATAAGAAAGAATAATTATTCACTAGGTAGATACTCTACTTAATTAGTCTATCAATGATAACTTATACACTACCATGACCCGATTAGGGGTACTCAATCTCAACACCCATTCCAATACAACTCTCATGGTTGTAATCAGCTCACTACTCGCAGAATCATTGCTGCCTTACTATGGTCCACCACTGACCCACTGTAGTCATTCATTTTCCATGAAGTCTTAATAGCTAACCATACGGAGTCCATACATGTCGTATCGAATTCTTCTAAGGAGGTAACATGATCACCGTTCTTGATTCATGAAGAACACTCCTGATCCTGACGTACATTCATGACGTGAAGCAGATAAAATTGCAGAAGAGTTTCAATCAAAGCAACGATAGCAGGTTAATATCATTTTTAATCATATGCCTTAAATAGAAGACTTAACTCAAAGGTTCGTCTAGTCCTTTTGGAAACATGGTCCTGGCTTATCCCAAGATAGGACCTCCTAAGATAGCCCGTTCATGGCGATTACACGAATTAAACTTTTACCAACTACTATTACGGTTGGGTATTGCACAGTCATCAGAAGGAATGTCAATCTTTCAAACCATAATACAACCTTCACGGTTTTAACCATCATCACTGTATTCCTCTGGCACAAGCGCCTATAATTATCCTCTTACCTTTAAAGTGTCGGCCACCTCTTTGGCCTTTCCTGATATTAAAATTTCCTTATAGTCAATGTCATTTTAACCACCTCTAAATAAATTTTCTACCTTATTTCAATCACTGCTTTTGTGAAGATGTATTCCTTAAAATCTGATGAGTAAAAAAAAAATATCACCATTTTTCCATAAGTTATTGCCTCAGTCTTTAGAGGTTAATCACTGTCACGACTGACTCTCAATCATACTTAGAACATCTTTTATCTTAAGTCCTAATTGCCCTGAATAATTTCGACCTTTACTGGTTCGATCCATACTTTCTCGTGGTTTAACACGTGCCCCACTTGGCATCATTATAATTATGTCATATTTCCTTTATCAACATTTTTATTATTGAGAATTTCGAATATTTCCTTTCTCCTTGTAAAACCTCTAAGGTTATCCTTCAATCGTTCCTCCTGTATTCCCTATATACAGGGCATATCAAAATACCATTTACTGATACTAGAACCATTGTCTATTTACTTCTGAAAAATTTCTCCACTGATCCTTAAAGGTTATTATTACCTTAATCCTTTCCAATTCATACTGTCAAAACTCATACTATCCCTATTAAGGGTGAAATGCCAACCTTTATGCATTCCTCTAGGATTCGTTTTAAGTTACCGATGTTCTATCCTTAATTCCACCTTTAAAAAGGTACAAGCATCCTTCCATGGATAAATAAAGTCATACATCCCTGATAAGGGTATCTTATTCAATCATTTCCACCTCGATAGTCTATACCGAATTTCACAATAGCATCCTTATTCAAGTTAAGGTCAATCCACATGGCCTCCAAAAGATAAAAATGGTTATCCGCTTTACTTTCCTGATTTGGTAATGATCACATGGATGATCTGGAAGATATTGGTCGTGTTCAACGTGAACTTCTTCTTAATAAATCCTTATTTACTTTTGTTGTTTATCTCAACAGTCATCTCAATATTGGGATATCTTTCATACCTGGCGTCTCCCTTCCTGGGTATCAAGCCACCAGTCTTACACTTCACATTCTTGAAGGTCACTTCCTTCATCCAATTTTCTTAATTTCTTAATTTCTTACTTTCTTGTCTCCTCAGTCTATCCGCGTCTCATTATTTATCCTTCGAACTATCTCAAGGTTTCTTCGAATCCTCCCAACTTACAGGGGATAATATATATGTATCTCTTATGCCCTCAACCATCAATTTTAACTCATGGTGAATCACCCTCATCCTGACGATTACATACTTTTCTATGTCTATTGCTACGAGTCTTTAGGGTTTCCTCATACCCAACTCCCTTATCATTCCTCAAACTCTATTGCCTTTATATTCCTTTCCACTTCAGTTTCTTTTTATTTTCCTTTCTCTTATCATTATTTCATGGACCAACACAACATAAACATTGATTTCATACATCCCGTCATTCTGGATTCGTGTCCTCAGAACGAATCTTGATAACTTTTACAACTTAGATTCATAATTCATCATACTCGTCTGCCTTTGTTCTGTCTCTAAAGCTTTTACACTATCTCCATAACCTTGGGAAGTACTTTCCTAAAACAATTGACTGAACTTAAATCAGTTTATTATAACCTCTGGCTCCGTGCCTTTCTTGGTCTTTCACCAGCAGGTGGTCTCTCTCTTAGGAGGGTAAGTGACAAAAATGGTCTTTTGTGGTTCATCAATCATTTTGAATCTCAAATGATTCCTATATTTCCTTTAGCCAGGCTCTTGCCTCGGCTAGGTCAACCTGTTCCTTGGAACTCTGGGAGCTTAGAGACTTAAAGGTCCTGAAAGAATTTCTCACCGTACTGTCTCCTCAGGGTGGTGGTTGGGGATAATAGTCTAAGTTCTCTTTAGACAGGTCCATGAATTGCCGTATAGGGGTACCATCTCGGGTCTCCTTTCCTTACTCGACTTTTTGTTTCCTTAGTATGAAATGTTTCATCCTACTCCCCATAATTAGGGTCATCTTTTAATTTAAAATTCTCATTTTCCACTCCATTATGTCATGGGTTCTTTCTTTCTTGATGGCAACCTCCCTGACTATCACAATCTGGGTTTGCCCTAAATCCTATTCCTCAAACTATGGCTCTCATCTAAGTTCTCATCCTTAAGCTCTTGAACTTTCGGAACCCAAATTCTATAGGAATACCTCATTATTCCCTTATCATCTTTCTCAGTATTAATCTCATATTTATTTGTTGGCTCTCTGCCTTCATTCATCACCTTTTTCTGGCACAATATGCTCTTTTCCAATAATTCGGTCTCTATTGCAATCTCAAACAGCTTTTCGGTACCGGCTCCGGTTACCTTCACTACTATTTCCATTTTCTCAAAATCTCTTATCAACTCTCCCAAAGACATTATCATCTTGAGTCTCTCCTTTTTACTAATGGCATCAGCCACCACATTGGCTTTCCCCGAATGATAAAGAATCTCCCAATCATAATTCTTGATTAGCTCTAACTGCCTCCTCTGGCGTATGTTAAGCTCTTTCTACGTAAGAATGTACTAGAGCACTTATGGCTTAGGTAATTCTCGCACTTCTCTCCATACAAGTAGTGCCTCCAATCTTTAGGGTAAAACTATTGCCACGAGCCTAAGCTCATGGGCGGGGATATCGAATTTCATATTACCTTAATTGTCTTGACGCAGACGCGATTATCTTGCTGTGCTAAGAAGCACCCTAATTCCTTATGCGAAGCGTCACTTACAAATCACAAAATCTCCTTTTTCCATCCGGCAACGCCAATATAGGGGTCGTCACCAACCTTTGCTTCAGTTCTTAAAAGCTGTTCTCGCATTTCTCTGTCTATTCGAACTTCTCAGTCTTATGAGTAAGCCGCGTTAAAGGGGCTACTATCTTTACAAACTTGAACGAACCTCTGGTAGTGACCGGCCAATCCTACCTCTGGTAGTCGACCCAACCAGGGTCATCAATTCATCAGTGGTCCTTTATCTAATCTCGTCAGGATCCTCCATGGGATCCTCCTCAGCAACTATATCTTGCTGTGCTAAGAAGCACCCTAATTCCTTATGCGAAGCGTCACTTACAAATCACAAAATCTCCTTTTTCCATCCAGCAACGCCAACATAGGGGTCGTCACCAACCTTTGCTTCAGTTCTTAAAAGCTGTTCTCGCATTTCTCTGTCTATTCGAACTTCTCAGTCTTATGAGTAAGCCGCGTTAAAGGGGCTACTATCTTTACAAACTTGAACGAACCTCTGGTAGTGACCGGCCAATCCTACCTCTGGTAGTCGACCCAACCAGGGTCATCAATTCATCAGTGGTCCTTTATCTAATCTCGTCAGGATCCTCCATGGGATCCTCCTCAGCAACTATCCCTTCTAGGACAACATCCTCAACCGCTACATCCTCAATATCAACATCATCCGGTCCTGCGTTAGGACGCTCTATTGGATCCACAATCTGATCTCCAATTAGTAATAAAACATCATCGCGTTGATGTTCCTCAACTTCAGGGTTCGGAGTCCCGCTACCATATACGATAACGAACTACGCTTCTATCGCTACATTTATAAGGGTTCCCATAAGGGTTTTAACTGTCAGTACTACGTTAGGTAGTCCGACTATGAACTTGGCAAGAGTTCTTATTATCTTAGTGAACTTATTATCTTAACGTCCCATGATCTCTGAGGTTTATAACGCTTAGCTCTGATACCATTTCTGTAACACCCCCAGATCCGGGGTCGGGGATCCGGGTCGTCACGAGTTCCATTTCCCTTAAAAACACCCAATCTTAATAATTACTCAACTACTCTGTACTGTGACCCCACAATAACACACACACCACACGTTATAGTCTCAGAGATGAACATCCAAAAATAACCACAAGTCATTTTATTCCACAATTATTTGCCAATACACCTTAAAAGGTTTGCTGAATAAATTTACATTTCTTTGCCATTATTACAATTCATAAATATAAATAAATCTGGTACATCAAAAGTTGAAAGTCTAGCCTATTGGTAGTTCCTACCTCAGCTACGGCGGCATCAATGCTTCTAGAAAACTGCGGAACGTCTCCTAATCGCTTGCGAATCGGGAGCTTGGTTCTGTTCATCTTTTCTATCTGTTGTTGTGTGATGAAAGAAGAAAGCAAGGGTGAGCAGCAAGCCCACCAAAATAATATGTATAATGAGTAATAGTATATGAGCCTTCTCATAGTACTCATGAAAGTCTTGGTCAAAAGAAATGAACCAAGTTTGATATCTTAATGCGATGAAGTCGCAAAATATTTAGTATATACATATATACTTTTCAAAATATTGGAAGTCCTCTTCCATGCATAATACACACAGAGTTCCAGTGTATAACTGTATAAAAATACCGTTGCAAGGTGATCTCATATATCTAACCTTGTCTCAACGTTTTTCTGAAAATCTTTGTCATGCATAAGATAATCATTTACTAGATATAAGTTAAAAAAAATGAAGTTACAAGATACTCCAATATACTTTATATCCACATACTACTTGAACTACCACCGTTCAAGTTATAATCAGTTTCAAAGTTCATCACCCAGATGAGACTACAAGATAAGACTTGAATAGATTCAATCTTTGAAATATCATTATAAATAATGAAGTTACGAGATACTTCATTAAGTCCTGATATATATATCCATATATATATATATATATCTCATACATTTCCTGAAAATCTCTGTCATGTAAAGTATGAACAGAGTTATAATATCCAATGAATTTTGGAAAGGAAAAGAATTTTGGCATAAACCAGATATCTTGCTGATCAGGCAAAGATACCAATAAGTAACCTTTTCTACTGTAGATGGATGAATTCCTCACCGGTCATCACCCTGGCCGCATTAGGACCTCGCGCTAGACCGTTACCCGGCCACTCACGCGTTGATGGACTGCCACCCAGCCACTTACACATTCATAGACCGTACCCCGGCCTGTCGCTTATGCCGACTCAATCAGATGGACTTACTTCCCGAACATTGAGCAAGTAATCAAATTGTTTTCTCAAAACAGCAACCATGTTGCGAATGTAAAATGCACCACAGAGCTGGATCCCCCAGGTTTTGAGCGAGTATTTAAATCCCCTTTGAAAGGAAGATCTTAAATATAAAAAAAATGAGTTTTGGGGACCACTCTAACTTTAAAAATCATTTTGAAGACTCGAAAACATTTTTAAGAATGTTTGGAGTACTGCTGATTTATTAAAATAAATCAGTCCCGATATATTAGAAAATATCTGAATATTATTATTTAAATAATATTCTCATAAAGATAATCCTTATAAAAATAATCGAAGTGGAAGTTTTAAAACTTATACTTGAAATGGATATTAAATAACCAAAGATATACTTATATGAAAGTACTATCTTTATTTGAATAATCGAAAATAAGTTTGATTATTGACACCTTATTCTTTAATAAAATAAAGAATATATCTCAGCAAATAATCGGAGTCATAGATCCTCAAATGAATATTCAAATAATATTCAATTAATAAAATAAAATGAGTCATAAGCCCTCGAATGAATATTCAAGATAATATTCATTAATAAAATAAAGTTATCGAATAAATCTTATTCGATTAATAGTTTTGAAAACTATAACCATATATATATATAAATATATATATATATATATATATATATAAAATCTACTCGGGATCCTCGACTCCCGGTTTTAGAAAATGTTTTCACCTTTGGGTCCCTATACTAAGGGTATACGCAAATACCGCTTATCTCTAGCATAGGTATTATGCAACGAATAAGCATTTGAACCAACAGATATATAAATCAAGAATACGAAACAGGCATGCATATATACCATATCAGCATGCTTCAATATATCGCAACATTTGCTAATTAACCAACATGCATCTATCGCAAGATAATGCATATACATATATTCATCACAACAACAGTATAACGGGTAGAAAACTTGCCTGAGCGACTGGGGGTTACGAATGGCTCGGGACGAGTCTGGTAACCTATAAACAACAAGTAAGTTGGAATTAAACCAAAGTCACTTGTAAATCTATACTTTAACTAACTTAGACTCTAACGCTTGTTTTGCGCTTACTGATTCTCTTAAGTCACTCGAGTACCCTCGGCTCCACCATTTTTAATAATTTAACCTTTACGAGTTTTAAGGCGATTCCTTCGCGAGTGTCTTACCAACTGCCTAACACACTTACCATAAATTTTTCATACATTAATTAACCCTTTTTGGTCTTTAACCTATGTTTCAAAGTAAGGCGAGGGGAAAAGTTTCGTTCGCGAAACGCCGTTACTTGAAACGGTCGTTTCTCCTAAACCGTGCATCGGAATCGAACGAACTACATATCAAAACGAAGCTCGTAAGATGAGCTATCTAAACATGGCAGTGGTCATAATCTAGCAGGGGGTTCTCGGGTCCTAATGTTATGCACAAAAACAGTCCAAAGAAAATCGGACGTTACGACGGCTATATTTACGCGATTACCAATGTTTAAACTACTCCAATTAACCACCAACCAACTCATAACCATCAATACAACAAATGTTGGGTCCCAATGAGTTTGTAGAAGGGGGGTTGAATACAAACGTTACCAAATAATCGAATAAAATGCGGAATAAAAAATGTGAAACAAAATTCAAGTTAAATAAAAATATTATTAAACTTGAAATGTGTTACAACAACTGTATCGATTACAAGGTATTAATCTCAAATCAATTATCACAAATCTAGAATAAATTCGACATGAACTTTTTCTATTTTTGCAATAATTAGAATCAAATGCTAAACGCGATTTGAGATTAAGTTCTAGGGATTTTAATCCGCTAGATTGATACACAAGAGCAAGATAAAGATTTCTAGTGGATTGGATTTAACTTTACAATCTAGAAATTTAATCTTCAAGTATGCAGATGAAAAGATGAAATATTTCTTCTTGATTTTCTTTTCTGCCTTGTTTCTTGACTTCTGTGTTCTTAATAATAAGTTGCTGCTTCTCTGCTTCTTTTTAAATCAACAAACGAATAGAATTGACTTGGCATGACAATCCTATAGCTGGCAAGACTTTCGGTGAGACAATTGAATGAACTAGCAAGACAATCTGAATGAACTAGCATGACAATCAGAATGAACTAGCAAGACAATCATCCTCCTAGAGTAACTTTCGGTGTGACAATTGAATATGGCCTAGCATGACAATCGGTATGACAATCCTGATTGTCATGCTAGTTCATTTTCAATTGTCTTGCTGATTTAATGCTTGAATTTAATCCAATTAAACTTCTGAAAATTCCTAGAATTAATTCAGAATTAATTAATCAATTAATTCAATTAATAAATAAATTATTCTTCGCAGATATAATTTATTTTCTTAATTAAATTAGATGAATTAATTAATTAATAGAGAATTAATTCTAGTCTTGAGCAGCAACCATTCTTCTGCAAATCTTCTGAAAATCACTGAAAATTATGAATCAATTCCACCACTTCAACGTTGACACTCAATGTACTGTCTGGTTCATGAGTGACTAACTTCCGTGACGTTTCTTCATGTCTTGACTCTGACACTTTGATTTTCTTCAGATTAAATCCTTGTAATTAATTGATACCCTGACGAGATCTCTGTCACTTGATTAAATCCACGATCTTGATTTATATCACTGAGGCATGATCAACTTCTTGAACTTCTTCCAGTGAATTAATTCCTCAAGTCTGTAGATGAACCTTGTTTCTGAATCCTTTGACAGATATTACTTTGCGAGATCTCTCTGACGGTAGTTCCACTATTTACTTATTACATTCTTATTTGAGTTGAGTTGAATCCTCGAATATACAAATAGGTTTATGACATATGACTTACAATCTCCCCCTATTTGTTTGTTAGACAATAACACACAAATACCTAGAGGATAACTCAACTAACAAATAAGAAAAAGATATAAACATACATGCAAAGTAAATAGTAGAAAAGTTCTGGACTAGATTTAACATTTTCCAGATTCCAAGTAGATGTTCCTCTAGACTGAACATATCTTCAAGTAGTTCCATCTTCATTTGTACAACCACATTTCCTGTTGAGAAGCCCATATCTCTTGCTTCTCCCCCTATGAGAATCAACTGATTAAAGAAGATCACCTTCGTTTTACCACCTCTCCCGTACAATAGGATCCGCAGATAAAAACCAATGGTACTCCCCTAACAGCTTCTTCCCTTACTAGGAAATCACCTTGTGTTTACCACCTCTCCCGTACAATAGGATCCGTAGTTACAAACAACAATGGTGTGGTGTAGTGTACATTTTTAGGATCTTTTTCTTCCTCCCTGCTATTTCTCCCCCTTAGTTGAGGAATCCTCCAAACTATTACTTAAGCTTTTATCTCCCCCTTAAAGAAGGAATGTATGCCGTCGTCTGAAGGAGTTCTCATATTTCACTTGGTTGGAAAAGAAATAACAAGTAGTTTCTCTTTCTACCTCACTGTGAGTGTGTGATTCTGTTTAGTGTACCTCACATGTGTTTCACTCTTCTCTCCACTCGTGTTTACACTCATTCTCACAAGTGTATCACTCCTCTCATAGCTCCATAATCCAGCTGTACCTGCAAGGAAAATCACCTTAGCCATCCTTAAAGGAGGTCACAGGTGGTGCAATGGGAGTTCACAAATCCCCATCCTTGTTAAACTCGTCAGATAAATCTGAGTCATAATCTACAAGTTGCTAGTTTCCCTTTTAGGGTTCCAGATTTGAATTCTGGGAAGGTAAACAATGATCCAACGATTTTAGCATAAAGATCAAGGTTCCCTTCTAATGTCTGTGAAGACATTTCCTTGTGACTCATCAGGTTATATCTGAATCATTGTCAACAAGTTGCCGATCTGCGCCTATGTCAGATCCACTATCCGCAGATGCATCCAGGGGATTTAAGCCTGGGGAGGTAGACACTGACCACTGACATATGGCTTTTGGATCAGTATCCTCTCCTAACACCTGTAAAGGCAATTGGTCCACTAACGAACCTTGAACAATTGAATCTGACCTTAAAATGGTCGAAACTCTTGTTTCCGTCAACTCATCCTTTGTGTGTGTAACCTCTCCTTGTGCATCAAGAATTGTTTATTTTTGAAGTGGTGACACTACATCGGATACCTTGGCCGACAGGCAAAATTCAATAGACTCACCCTGTTGAGAGAATGAATCTAGTAACTGTTTTTGTGCCTTTTCAGCCATTACATCTTTTTGAGAAGATGTATGGGGGCTAGCAGTTGTCTCGGTTTAAATACTACTCATCTATGTAGGAGACAGAGCTACTGGGTTGACTACAGAACCTTCCTTATGTGGTGCACTAAGGCACTATCTCCCTCACGCTCATTCATACTACATTTAGTGGTAAGAGAGTGTTGGTTGGTTCTGTTTTTGTGTTTGTCTTTACAGTCTGGGATAGATGTTGTGGGTTTTCAACCTCATGACTGTCAATGAAAGAAAGTCATTGGAGACTGAACCTGTAACACAGAACATATGGTAATAGAGAGAAAATGATTTACAATAGTGATTTCAAAAGATTTTACATGAAATAAGAAATCACTAATGTAGAAAGAAGTTTAATTTTGTTTTTCAATATGAATGAGTTTTTGATAAAACATTGATCACTTAGGGTAAAGTCTAAGTAATTCTCATTCATGTCAAAAGCTTACAAATATCTGCAACATAATGTTAACAAAATATCATTGACCGATACTTGTCAAGTACTTTAGATACTAATTGTTATGTTGCATAATTAATATACCACTACACATATAAAACAATATGATTGTGCCTAGTGATAAAAGAGTTATAAATATGACGACTCTACTAGTTCATATGAAATTATAACTTCTGTTAGAGTGCCATACCATGTCGTTGACGATTGCTTGAGCAGTATACTAGTTCATACCAACCTGAATTGAGATTGTGAAGAAGAGATTGCATAGTCCAATAGATCTGCAACTGCAAAGTCCATGAACTGTGGTGCACTGACTTCCTCTTTTAACTCACCAACCAGGAGTACACTTGTACACATCTTACTAGAGTACAATTCCAAGTGTAATGTGCAGCAGGTGTCTGATATGTCGTAATATTCTCAAGTCTCGTCACTGGTGCTATATGTTAGATACTGCTTCCTGATAATAACCTAGCACAATATACAAAATTACAATGATAACATTCCCAGCTTGCAAACAGCCATATCCCTCAGATAAACCTTTGCTGTTATCTCCAAAGGTAATCAGGGGGCCAGCTTTCTCAATCCTCATTTGATAGCAGGGCTCTATCTCCGGTCATATGTCTTGATGATCCACTGTCAAGAATCCACACTACCGGTTACACCTGTTTAATGCCCTGCACTTCAAATGGATTAGACCTTCTTCGGAACCCAAACTTGGTTGGGCCCGGCATACTTGTAGAATTGTCCTTTGTCAGGCAAAACAACATTTTTAATTTTAACGATCTCAACATTTTCAATGACTGAACATTTGATCTTGTAAATAGCCTTAACAAATTTCTGGTTAGGCTTAGGCACAAATGTCTCCTTTCTAGCCTTAGAAGGACTCGCAGTCTTAGACCTATCATGCTTCTTGTTATTCACATGCTGACGAGGAGTAGTCTTATCATTAAACACATGCTTACCATTAAAATAAGCATACATCATATTAAAAGCACAAGACATACAATTAGCAACACCACATGCTTTATGAGAGTGATTAACAACAGGCAATTTATGCATGGTAGACATGGCATTATTGTTATCCAACTCATGTGTGTCTGAGTTAGTCTCAGTTGCTTTCACAACTTTGACTGGAACTTTCGACTCACTTGACTTGGAAATAATCTTCTCATAAGCATGATCCTCAGCACGTATTTCTTCTTGAATAACAGAAGAGGTCGCATCAAATGGTTCAGCAATTGATGCTTTATAGAGGGGTTCATCAACACCCTTAAGCACATGTGGTACTTCCCTCCCTTTAGCACATACATGAGGAGGGGAGTTTATGCCTAATTCTCCAATAGCAGCATTGTAATCATAACCTATTCCAGATGTTTGATTAACAGCTTGCTTACTGTAGAACTCTTTAGCCTTCGAACAAGAATTGAAGTAGGCTCTAACCTTAGTCTCAAGACCGGTGATCTTGTCTTTGAGAATAGTTTCGAGTTTTCTATAACAGTCAACTCTATTCTCTAGAAAAGATACCTGTTCTTTTAATTTGTCTTGATTAATGTGCACAAGTCTTAATTCATTGACCTCTTTCTCAAGGTCTGTGATCTGTAAACTTAACAGTTCATTATCACGACGTGCACAATCTAAGTTACCTCTTAGATGATAAACCATTTCAGCATCAGAAAGTTTTACCTCTATTCTTGACGATGAAGCTTTTCCATCAATAGCCATAAGAGCAAGATTTCCTTCATCTTCATCTTCACTGTCAGTATCATCCCAGCTTCTTCCCTTTGCCAGATAAGCCCTTTCAGAGTTCTTTCTTACTTGCTTTGGCTTTCTACATTATGTGGCAAAGTGTCCCAACTCATTGCAGTTATAGCATCTAATGGTGCTCCGATCAACCATCCCTGTTTTGTATCCACCACTGCTGGTGTTAGAGGATGAAGATCCACCTTTCTGGAATTTGTTGTAGTTGGACTTGTACTTAAGCTTGGGATTCCTCTTGAATCTGACATGGGAGAATCTCTTGACAATTTGGGCCATTGACTCGTCTTCCAATTGCTCCAGCTCTTCCAAGGAATAAAAATCATCACTTGATTGATTTGTAGTAGGAGGATCATATTCTGCTACTAACTCATTTTCCTCACCCTTGGAAAACTGTACCATTCTTTCTAACTGTTGAGATTGTTGTTGTTGTTGACCTTCAGCTACAAGTGCAGTAGATGTGCTGACCATTCTATCCTTCCCGTAGACTTCCTTCTGTTGAATCTGCTCCAACTCATAGGTTTTTAACACTCCATAGAGCCTGTCCAAAGAAATCTCATTCAGATCTCTAGCTTCTCTAATGGCAGTGATTCTATGTTCAAGATGAGCTGGCAGTGTTAAAAGGAACTTTTTGTTGACCTCCCTGATTGAATAATACTTTCCATTGATGTTCAGGTTGTTGATCAACGCATTGTACCTCTCAAACACTTCAGTAATTCCTTCTCCTGGATTTGATTTGAAATGTTCATATTCAGAGGTTAGGATTTCCAACTTGTTCTCCCTAACTTCCTCTGTGCCTTCATTAATCACCTCAATAGTTTCCCACATGTGTTTGGAATTTTTACAGTTCATCACATGTCTGTTCATCAAGGGATCAAGGGAATCAATTAATATTAATTGAAGGCTGGCATGCAAGGAGGCTTCTTCCTTCTCAGCAGGAGTAAAATCTTCAGGCTCTTTTGGATAGGTTCTAGCTTCAGTAGTCACCACACCATCTATTATTACCTCCGATTCAATAACCATCAGAGTTTTTATACCCTTCTTTAACAAGTTTGAATATTTGGGATTTGCAACTTGTAAAAATAACAGCATCTTCTTCTTCCACATGATATAATTCTCTTTATCAAATTGTGGAATTTTAACGGTTCCAACTTTATGTGAAGTCATTATGAATTTCTGAATAAATAAAAATTCAAGGAGTTGAAAAATCACAAAAGTCTAGGATCTTGATTTGTTCGTTAATCAGAAGGCTCTGATACCAATTGTTGGGTCCCAATGAGTTTGTAGAAGGGGGGTTGAATACAAACGTTACCAAATAATCGAATAAAATACGGAATAAAAATGTGAAACAAAATTCAAGTTAAATAAAAATATTATTAAACTTGAAATGTGTTACAACAACTGTATCGATTACAAGGTATTAATCTCAAATCAATTATCACAAATCTAGAATAAATTCGACATGAACTTTTTCTATTTTTGCAATAATTAGAATCAAATGCTAAACGCGATTTGAGATTAAGTTCTAGGGATTTTAATCCGCTAGATTGATACACAAGAGCAAGATAAAGATTTCTAGTGGATTGGATTTAACTTTACAATCTAGAAATTTAATCTTCAAGTATGCAGATGAAAATATGAAATATTTCTTCTTGATTTTCTTTTCTGCCTTGTTTCTTGACTTCTGTGTTCTTAATAATAAGTTGCTGCTTCTCTGCTTCTTTTTAAATCAACAAACGAATAGAATTGACTTGGCATGACAATCCTATAGCTGGCAAGACTTTCGGTGAGACAATTGAATGAACTAGCAAGACAATCTGAATGAACTAGCATGACAATCAGAATGAACTAGCAAGACAATCATCCTCCTAGAGTAACTTTCGGTGTGACAATTGAATATGGCCTAGCATGACAATCGGTATGACAATCCTGATTGTCATGCTAGTTCATTTTCAATTGTCTTGCTGATTTAATGCTTGAATTTAATCCAATTAAACTTCTGAAAATTCCTAGAATTAATTCAGAATTAATTAATCAATTAATTCAATTAATAAATAAATTATTCTTCGCAGATATAATTTATTTTCTTAATTAAATTAGATGAATTAATTAATTAATAGAGAATTAATTCTAGTCTTGAGCAGCAACCATTCTTCTGCAAATCTTCTGAAAATCACTGAAAATTATGAATCAATTCCACCACTTCAACGTTGACACTCGATGTACTGTCTGGTTCATGAGTGACTAACTTCCGTGACGTTTCTTCATGTCTTGACTCTGACACTTTGATTTTCTTCAGATTAAATCCTTGTAATTAATTGATACCCTGACGAGATCTCTGTCACTTGATTAAATCCACGATCTTGATTTATATCACTGAGGCATGATCAACTTCTTGAACTTCTTCCAGTGAATTAATTCCTCAAGTCTGTAGATGAACCTTGTTTCTGAATCCTTTGACAGATATTACTTTGCGAGATCTCTCTGACGGTAGTTCCACTATTTACTTATTACATTCTTATTTGAGTTGAGTTGAATCCTCGAATATACAAATAGGTTTATGACATATGACTTACAACAAAACTTCACCTAAACCATACCACATCAGTCCATAATCTCCAAGGTTTTCAACTCAAACAACCACAATCAAGACCTATGAACTATAATCAAGCTTCAATTACCAAAACACTTCCAAATCAAACCAAACTACTAATAATCACAATCCATGCTTCTCATTTCACAACACCAACCATTAAACTTACTAACAAATAAAGTAAAGGCTAGGGTTTGAAGTTTATACCTTCCTTGGGAGGTGTTAAGTTGCTAGGAAGCCTTAGGGAGCCTCCTACAAGCTTGATCTTTCCAAAGAAATCAAGAACACAAAGTTAGGCTTTGAAGTTTCTAAAAGTCCGATTTAAAGAACTGTAAAAATGAGGGTCTTACCATGATTATTTGGACGAGACTTGTGAACAAGAGTTGTAGGCCATCTCAATACCTTTCCAATGAGCTATAGAACACAATATTTGAGTGAGAAATGAAGGAGATACAGCAGTTTTAGTGTTCTGGTTCTGTTTTGGCCGAGAGCATGAAGAACAATGCCTTGGTTTCTTTTTGATTTTGATGAAAATGATTTTACTTGGCTTGGTTGCTTTGTTTTTGTATTTGATTTAGTCAATTACCTTGTTGCCCTTGAATTTGTGTGGTTCTCATTCAACCACACCTCCTTCCTTCCCATGTCATGCTTGTGTCATCCTCATGATGTCATCCTCCCCTCCTTGTCCTCTTTCTATTGGTTGGATGACATCATCCCCACTAATCCCCTTGATTAACTTCCTAATCGTTTGCCTAATGACCGCTGATCTGTTATACGGTTCGCTTAACTTTCGTTTTCGTTTATCGTTTGAGGGATCATAACCGGGATCTTATTACTTAGGTTCCCTTAACCTTTCTCAATATATTGTATTCCTTTTATGATCCTCTCTTATAATCCATTAATTTAAATCCTTTTTATCCTGTTACCTTATACTCAATTCTTTCCGTATCTATTGGATTTCCGGGAAAAATCAAAGTGTTCGGATTTGGATTCTGACGATCTTTACATGCACTTATATCCCATATAAAGTACTAATAAAATCTCAGAATATCCATATCAGAACCCCTACATAGTGTGGCATGAAAAGTTTTCTCATTCAGCAAAAACACTATTCATAAGGGTTTCAAAAATTTCCCAAAAATTGGGATTATTACAATAATAGTCTAAGTTCTGTCTAGACTGGTCCATAAATTGTCGTATAGGAGTACCATCTCGGGTCTCCTTTCCTTACTCGACTTTCTGTTTTCTCAGTATGAAATGTTTTATCATCCTCCCCATAATCGGGGTCATCCTACATATTTTAAATCCTCATTTTCCACTTCATTATGTTATGGGTTCCTTCTATCTTGATGGCGACCTCCCTGACTATCACGTTCAGGGTTTGCTCTAAATCTTATTCCTCAAACTAGCTTTCATCTAAGATTTCATCTTTAAGCTCTTGAACGTTTGGAACTCAAATTCTGTAGGAATACCTCATTATTCCCTTATCATTTTTCTCGGTATTAATCTTTTATCTAATTGTTGGCTCTCTGCCTTCATTCATCACTTTTTCTGGCAGAATATGTTCTTTTCCGATAATTCGGACTGTATTGCAATCTCAAACATCTTTTCGGTACCGGATCCGGTTACCTTCACTTCTATTTCCATTTTCTCAAAATCTCTTGTAAACTCTCTCAAAGACATTATCATCTTGAGTCTCTCCTTTTTACTAAGGGCATCAGCCACCACATTGGCTTTCCCCGAATGATAAAGAATCTCATAATCGTAATCCTTGATTAGCTCTAACCACCTCATTTGGCGCATGTTGAGCTCTTTTCTGCGTGAAAATGTACTAGAGCACTTATGGCTTAGGTAATTCTCGCACTTCTCTCCATACAAGTAGTGCCTCCAATCTTTAGGGCAAAACTATTGCCATGAGCCCAAGCTCATAGGTGGGGATATCGAATTTTATATTCCCTTAATTTTCTTGACGCGTACGCGAGTACCTTGTTGTGCTGTATAAGAGCACCCTAATTCCTTATGCGAAGCGTCAATACAAACCACAAAATCTCCTTTTTCCATCCGGCAATGCCAACATAGGGGCCATCACCAATCTTTGCTTCAGTTCTTGAAAGTTGTTCTCGTATTTCTCTGTCCATTCGAACTTCTCAGTCTTACGAGTAAGCCGCGTTAAAGGGGCTACTATCCTTAGGAACTTGAATGAACCTCTGGTAGTGACCGACCAATCCTACCTCTGGTAGTCGACCTAACCATGGTCATCAATTCATCAGTGGTCCTTTATTCATTCTTGTCAGGATCCTCCATGGGATCCTCCTCAGCAACTATCCCTTCTAGGACCACATTCTCAACCGCTACATCCTCAATATTAATATCATCTGGTCCCTCATTAGGGTGTTCCATTGGATCCACAATCCGATCCCCAATCAGTAATAAAACATCATCGCGCTGTTGCTCCTCAACCTCAGGGTTCGGAGTCCCACTACTATATACGATAACGAACTACGCTTCTATCACGATATTTATAAGGGTTCCCATAAGGGTTTTAACTGTCAGTACTACATTAGGTAGTCCGACTATGAACTTGGCAAGAGTTCTTATTATCTTAGTGAACTTATTATCTTAACGTCACATCATCTCTGAGGTTTATAACGTTTAGCTCTGATACCACTTCTGTAACACCCCCAGATTCGGGGTCGGGGATCCGGGTTGTCACGAGTTCCATTTCCCTTAATAACACCCAATCTTAATACACAATCAACTACTCTGTACTGTGACCCCACAATAAACACACACACCACAAGTTATAGTCTCAGATATGAATATCCAAAAAAATAATCACAAGTCATTTTATTCCACAATTATATGTCAATACACCTTAAAAAGGTTTCTGAATAGATTTACATTTCTTTGCCATTATTACAATTGATAAAGATACATAAGTCTGGTACATCAAAAGTTGAAAGCCTAGCCTATTGGTAGTTCCTACCTCAGCTACAGCGACATCAACGCCTATAGGAAACTGCGGAACGTTTCCTAATCGCTTGCGAATCGGGAGCTTGGTCCTGTTCATCTTTTCTATCTGTTGTTGTGTGATGAAAGAAGAAAGCAAGGGTGAGCAGCAAGCCCACCAAAATAATATGTATAATAATTTACAATATATGAGCCTTCTCATAGTACTCATGAAAGTCTTGGTCAAAAGAAATGAACCAAGATTGATATCTTAATGCGATGAAGTCGCAAAATATTCAGTATATATACATATATACTTTTCAAAATATGGGAAGTCCTCTTCCATGCATAATACACACAGAGTTCCAGTGTATAACTGTATAAAAATATCGTTGTAAGGTGATCTCATATATCTAACCTTGTCTCAACGTTTTTCTGAAAATCTTTGTCATGCATAAGATAATCATTTACTAGATATAAGTTTAAAAGATGAAGTTACAAGATACTCCAATATACTTATATCTTTTCCAAATACTACTTGAACTACCACCGTTCAAGTTATAATTAGTTTCAAAAGTTCATCACACTGATGAGACTACAAGATAAGACTTGAATAGATTCAATCTTTGAAATATTTTGAAGGAAATGAAGTTATGATATACTTCATTAAGTCCCGATATATATATATATATATACCTATATATATATACATACATTTCCTGAAAACTTCTGTCATGTAAAGTATGAACAGAATTGCAATATCCAATAAATTTGGAAAGGAAAGAATTTTCGCATAAACCTGATATCTTGCTGATCAGGCAAAGATACCAATAAGTAACCTTTTCTACTAGTAGATGGACGAATTCCCCACTGGTCATCACCCTGGTCGTAATAGGACCTTATGCTGGACTACCACTCAGCCACTTATGCATTTGATGGACTCCCACTGAGCCACTTACACTATCATGGACGCCCACTGAGCCCATGTTGCTTATGCCGACTCGATAGATGGACTTACTTCCCGAGTGTTGGGTAAGTAATCAATTCATTTACCAAAACTGCAACCTTGTTGCGAATATAATATACACCATAGAGCCGGATCCCTTAGATTTTTGAGCTAGTATTCAAGTCCCCTTAAAATGGAAGATCTTGAATTTGAAAACAAGTTTTGGGATCCGCTCTACCCTTTTTAAATTCATTTTGAAGACTCGAAAATATTTTTAAGAATGTTTGGAGTAATGCTGATTTATGAAATAAATCAGTCCCAATATGAAAGAAATATCTGAATATTATTATTTAAATAATATTCCCATAAAGAATAATGGAGGTAGAAGTTGGAAAACTTATACTCGAATGAATAGCAAATAATCAAAGATATACTTATACGAAAGTAATATCTTTATTTGAATAATCAAAAATAAGTTTGATTATCGACACCTTATTCTTTAATACAATAAAGAATATTATTAAGTAACAAGCGGAGTCATAATACCTCGAATGAATACTATAAATAATATTCATAAAATAAAGGAGTCATACATCCTCAAATGAATATCCAAGTAATATTCAATAATAATATAAACTGAGTCATAAGCCCTCGAATGAATATTCAAATAATATTCAAATAATAAAATAAACTGAGTCATAAGCCCTCGTATGAGTATTCAAATAATATTCAAATAATAAAATAAACTGAGTCATAAGCCCTCGAATGAATACTCAAATTAATATTCAATTAAGTAAAATAAAGGTATCGAATAAACCTTATTCGATCAATAGTTTTAAAAACTATATCCATATATATATATATATAAATATATATATATATAATATACTCGGGAACATCGACTCCCGGTTTAGAAATATGTTCACCTTTTGATCCCATCCACTAAGGGTAAACTCAATACCGCTTATCTCTAGCATAGGTATTATGCAACTGTAAGCATTTTAACCAACAGATATATAATCCAAGAATATGAAACCGGCATGCATATATACCATATCACATGCTACAATATATCGCAAGAATTTGCTAATAACAAATATGCATTTATCGCAAGATCATGCATATACACATATACATCACAACAACAGTATAACGGGTAGAAAACTTGCCTGAGCGACTTGGGGTGATAAAAGGCTCGGGACGAGTCTGGTAACCTATAAACAACAAGTAAGTTGGAATTAACCAAAGTCACTTGTAAATCTATACTTTAACTAACTTAGACTCTAACGCTTGTTTTGCGCTTATTGATTTTCTTAAGTCACTCGGGTACCCTCGGCTCCACCATTTTTAATAATTTAACCTTTACGAGTTTTAAGGCGATTCCTTCGCTAGTGTCTTACCAACTGCCTAACACACTTACCATAAATGTTTCATACATTAATTTACATCTGTACTTTCCATAATCTTCTTTTGTTCAAGCACATAGACTTTGTAGGCACTTTTCTTCAATGAATGCCCCAGAAAAATTACTTCAAAAACCTTAGAGTCAAATTTTTCCACATATTCAGAGTTGTCTTTCAAAACATAACACTTACTTCTAAACACATGAAGATGCTTCACAGTAGGCTTTCTTTTAGATAATATTGAGTAGGGTAATTTTCCAAGATTCTTGTTAATGAGACATCTGTTTTGAGTATAGCATGCAGTGTTGACAGCTTCTTCCCAAAAAACTTGTTGGCAGTTTGGCCTTGTTATGAATATGTTGTGGACTTGATGATTTCATTAACAAAACACCTTAGTAGATTTAACTTAGTGAAAAATGTAGCACTCGACAAATAAAGAATATAGTCCCGACGGATGACTCAATATAGTCCCGACGGATGATAATTTGTTATCCGTCGAGTGAGTAGCTTGTGTAATAATAAGTCATGAAGCACATTTCTATAAACACCTTTGTTTGGATTCTGTAGTAGTATATAAGTCATGTTGACTTTAATTAGATATGAAGAATAGGTTGATTAATTATACATAAATGATGTCTTGTAATTCTGCATAAATGAAATGAAGTCAAGTGCCAAATAGCTACCCGACGGATGATCAATAAAGCTATTCGACGGATGATCAACATAGCAACCCGACGGATGATCATATACCCGATGGATAATCAATTCAAACATCTGTTGATAGTGACAACACAGTCACATGCGTCAAGTGTATGGAAAAGGAATGTGGAAGCCTATTCAACTGGGTTTTTGAGAACAAAGAAGCATTGCCATTTCCATGTTATTATGAAGATATTCAAAAATGCTGGAATAGAGTAATGAAGTAGCATAGTATTAAACTTGATAGGTTTTTTTTTATTATCTTGTCTTATTACTGTGTAATCTTGGTGATATATAAACCAAGAGTAGCAATTAGAACAATAAGAAGACTAAGCAAGTAAATTCTCAGAGAAACAATTGTAAGCTGTATCCTTAGCATTTCTCTGTAAGTTTAGTTGTTCTTATTTGTAAGCAGCTTTGAGCTATTCAAGCTTCACAGAGTTCTCTCGATATATATATATATATATATATATATATATATATATATATCTGGTGGATACTTTCTAATCCACCAGAAATTTTTGAAGACTTGTGTTTTTATTACTTTGTGTTTTGATTCATATTTAACTTGTTATTCCGCACTTTGCAAATCAAAACACTATCATATATATCTGAAGCTAGAACATTTTATATTTCTGAAAAAGGTTCAAGAATTCCATTCAAACCCCCTTCTGTAATTCTTGTTGTATTGTTAGGGACTAACAATTGGTATCAGAGCAAGCTCTTGAAGAACAAAGAGTTTAAAGATCACAGCAAACAACAAGATGAACAAGAAGGATGTTGGAGTCAAGATTCCTTTTCTGGACAAAGATAATTACCATCACTGGAAGGTAAAGATGCATCTTCATTTACTTTCTCAAGATGAGGCCTATGTAGATTGCATAGAGAGAGGCCCTCATGTACCAATGAGAGCTGCAACTGGAAATGAGCCATCAGTTCCCAAGCCAAGGCATGAATGGTCAGATGCTGATCTTGAACGAGTCAGGAAGGTTAAGAAGGCCATGAATATTCTGTTTAATGGAGTTGATGGTGACATGTTTGACAACATCATCAATTGCAAAACTGCCAAGGAAGTTTGGGATACTATTCAGATTATATGTGATGGCACTGAACAAGTTAGAGAAAATAAGATGCAGCTACTAATTCAGCAATATGAGCATTTCCATTTTGAAGAAGGTGAAAATCTCACTGATATCTTCAGTAGATTTCAAAAGCTACTAAATGCTCTAAAGTTGTATGGAAGAGTCTACCAAACCAAAGATTCTAACCTCAAAATTCTGAGATCCCTACCAAAGGAATGACAGTCTCCTTGAGAAACTCACAAGAATACAAGGAGTTTACATTAGAGAGACTGTATGGCATTTTAAAGCCTTATGAGCTTGAAATAGAGCAAGATGAAATAATGGAGAAAGGGAGCAAGAAAGGAGGGTCCATTGCACTGGTTGCTGAGTTAGAGAAAGAGAAGGAGATGAAGATAGAAGCTGTTGAGTCTACTTCAAAGGTCTGTGAAAATAAGGGCAAGGGGCTGGTAGCAGAAAATGAAGATTCTTTGGGCCAAGATGACATGGAGGATATTGATGAACATCTAGCATTTCTTTCCAGACAATTTGCCAAGCTCAAGTTCAAGAAGAACTTTGGGGCAGCTAAGCCAAATAGAAACATGGTGGATAAATCAAAATTCAAATGTTTCAAATGTGGCTTGGCAGGGCATTTTGCCAGTGAGTGTAGAAAGTTAGGTTCCAGCAAGAAGAAGTTTGAACCTGTGGATTATAAACAGAAATATTTTGAGTTGCTCAAACAAAAGGAAATGGCTTTCATTACACAAGAAAATGACTAGGAAGCAGATGGTTTGGATGAGGATGAGGATGTCAGCTATGTCAATCTAGCCCTAATGGCCAAGTCTGATGAAACAGAGACAAGTTCTTCAAGTAATCAGGTAATCACCATTAACCTTGCACGTTTATCTAAAGCTGAGTGTAATGATGCAATAAATGACATGTCTACGGAATTGTATCATTTGTGTGTTACACTTAAGTCTCTTACTAAGGAAAATACTAAAATCAAAGAAAATAATTTATTTTTAAGTGAGAGGAATAATGTGCTATAATCTCAATTTATTGAATTTGAAAATTTAAGAATTGAGTGTAAAATTGCTAAGGATGAATTAACTGAGTCCTTGAAGAAAGAAGAGATCTTGAAGAAGCAGCTTGAACGAGAACAGGAGGTGATTAAGGCATGGAAAATATCTAGAGACGTTCATGCTCAAATCACCAAAGTTCAAGGTATTGAGTCCTTTTGTGATACAGCCTGGAAGAGGGATAAGGAGAAGCTGGAATCCAATTTGGTTGAAGGAGTGCTAACAGATGTGGACTCGACGGATGATGAGAGTCATCCGTCGAATAATCAAAAGGATTATCCGTCGAGTGATATAAACCCTCATCCGTCGGCTGTGAGCAAACCTGTAAGTAAAGCCAAACTTGCCAAGTTAAATGAAAAGTATGGATCAGTTTCCAAAAACTTCATTTCAGGGGAATCTAGTCAAGTGAGGAAGGAGAAGAAAGTAAATGTTAGTCATCTGTCTATCACGCAATTGAATGACAAACTAGAAATGATTGAGGTTAAAATAGAGGCTAAAAGAAAAAACAATAGAAATGGTAAAGTGGGGATTAACAAACATAACAACTACACACCTGATAAGTATGCTCCAAGAAAAATCTGTGTTAAGTGTGGTAGTGTAAATCATCTATCTGTTAATTGCAAAACTATCATGCCTACTTCCATATTTGTACCACCTCCTTTTCCCAACATAAATGCCATGCATTCTATGCCTATGAATGCTATGTCTACACAGAATATGAATGCACAATTTGCTAATATTCCATTTGCACCTAATCCTTATTATGTTGCATTTAGTATGCCTCAAATGCCATTTAGCATGCCCTACTGGAATAACATGTTTACTAATAGCATGCCATTTCATGTTAATCAAAATGTGCATGATAATTCTGTTACAATGAATGGTTTCAAAGGTCCAACTCAAATAACTAAGGATGAATCTGATATCCCCAAGTCAAATGAGATCAAACCTAAGAAAGAGAAAAAGAAAGCTAACAAGGCAGGACCCAAGGAAACTTGGGTACCAAAATCAACTTGATTTGATTTTAATGTGTGCAGGAAAACAGAAAGAATCTATGGTACTTGGATAGTGGTTGTTCAAGACACATGACTGGTGATTCTACCCTGCTCACATAGTTCAAGGAGAGAGCTGGCCCAAGTATTACTTTTGGAGATGACAGCAAGGGTTATACTGTGGGATATGGCTTGATTTCAAAAGACAATGTCATCATTGAGGAGGTTGCCTTAGTGGATGGTCTCAAGTACAATTTGTTGAGCGTCAGCCAGCTGTATGACAAAGGCAATTCAGTAACCTTCAACTCAGAAGCCTGTGTTGTGACAAATAAGAGGAGAAACAAAGTGGTTCTCACTGGAGTGAGAAAAGGAAATGTGTACTTAGATGACTTCAATTCATCAAATGCAGAATCAGTTACCTGTCTTCTCAGTAAAGCAAGTCAAGATGAAAGTTGGCAATGGCACAAGAAGCTATCCCATCTAAACTTCAAGACCATGAATGAACTTGTAAAGAAAGAACTGGTTAGAGGTATTCCTCAAGTGGAGTTTTCTAAGGATGGACTGTGTGATGCTTGCCAAAAGGGAAAGCAAATTAAAGCATCATTCAGAAAGAAACTTGATTCAATAATTGAAGAACCTTTATAACTGCTACACATGGATTTGTTTGGACCAGTCAATGTGTTGTCCATCTCAAGGAAAAGATTCTGCCTAGTAATTGTAGATGATTTCTCAAAGTTCTCTTGGACATATTTCCTTAAGTCCAAAGATGAGGCTAGTGAAATCATCATCAATCACATAAGATCACATAAGACAAGTCAACAATCATCCTGATTTCAAAGTTAGAAGAATTAGATGAGTTCAAGAATTATGTCATGAGAGTATTTTATGAAGAAAAAGGGATTATGCATGAGTTTTCAGCAGGAAGAACTCCTCAATAAAATGGAGTAGTAGAAAGAAAGAATAGATCACTTATTGAAGCTACAAGGACAATGCTTGAAGAGTCTAAGTTACCAACATATTTCTGGGCTGAAGCTGTAAATACTGCATGTTACACTCAGAATATTTCTCTGGTTAATCAAGCAAAATGCATGGCTCCCTATCAACTGTTCAAGAACAAGAAGCCAACTCTAAATTTTCTTCATGTCTTTGGCTGCAAATGTTATATCTTGAGAAATCAAACTGATCAGAATGGGAAGTTTGATGCTAAAGTAGATGAAGGAATTTTTGTTGGATATGTTGTTGGTAAAGCATACAGAGTCTACAATCTGAGAACCAACATTATTGTGGAATCAATACATGTTGTGTTTGATGATAAAAAGATTGAAGGACTTTAAGATGGAAATTATCATGAGAGCCTCAAATTTGACAATGTGGAGATGGTTAGTGATGACATTGATGATGAAAGTGATCAAGAAATAGTATCAAAGGATAATACAGAAAAATCCACTACCAATGAAGCACAAAATTCAACATCTGTCGAGTTAAAAAATGCTTCATCCATCGGGAGACAATCTGCTTTATCTGTCGGGAGACAACCAGCTTCATCCGTCGGTACTGAAAATTCACCATCCGTCGGGTCATCAAAAGAAGCTGAAAGTCAGAATAGATCACTTACAGAAAGTTCCCCTTTCTCAAATCAAAGATCCATAAACTCGGGGGGAGTTTCTAACAATCAAAACTCAATCACACATCAAGACAACAATGAGGCCTCTTCATCTAGAGCTAATCTACCTCAACAAAGGAAATGGACAAAGGATCACCCCTTTGAGCTCATCATTGGTGATGTATCTTCTAGAGTTCAAACAAGGAGAGCAACTCAGGAAGAATGTCTATATAACAGTTTCCTTTCTAAGGAAGAACCAAAGAAGGTATAAGAAGCTTTGTTGGATCTTGATTGGATTTTAGCTATACAGGAGGAGCTAAACTAATTTGAAAGGAATAAGGTATGGAAGCTGGTACCCAAGCCTAAAGGAAAGAATCCAATAGACACCAAATGGGTATTCAGAAACAAGATGGATGAAAATGGCATAGTAGTAAGGAACAAAGCTAGATTGGTTGCTAAGGGCTACTGTCAACAAGAAGGAATGGATTTTGATGAAACTTTTGCTCCTGTTGCAAGACTTGAAGCCATCAGAATCTTTTTAGCCTATGCAGCCTATGCCAATTTCAAGGTCTATCAAATGGATGTCAAAAGTGCCTTTCTGAATGGAGATTTGGAGGAGGAAGTCTATGTCAGTCAGCCTCCTGGTTTTGAAGACCCAAATTTTCCAGAATATGTTTATTATCTTTTAAAAACACTTTATGGACTGAAGCAAGCACCTAGAGCCTGGTATGGCACTTTGTCAAAGTTTCTTTTAGAGAATTACTTCACTAGAGGTATTGTAGACAAAACTTTATTCTTTAGAAATGTTAATGGCTCTAGTATACTTGTTCAAATTTATGTAGATGACAATATTTTTGGCTCCACAGATGAAAAACTTTGCAACAAGTTTGCCAAATTGATGCAAAGTAAGTATGAAATGAGCATGTTGGGAGAACTAACTTACTTTCTTGGTTTGCAAGTTAAGCAAGTTAGTGATGGAATATTCATTAGTCAAACTAAATACATTTATGATCTTTTAAAGAAGTTTGATCTAATGGATTGCGCATCTGTAAATACTCCCATGGCCACTGCAACTAAGCTTGAATTAAACACTACTAAAAAGTATGTGGATATTTCAAGTTATAGGGGCATGATTGGCTCACTTCTGTACTTAACAGCTAGTAGGCCAGATATAATATTTGCTACATGTCTTTGTGCTAGATTTCAGACTGATCCTAGAGAATCTCACTTAGTAGCTATTAAGAGAATTTTCAGATATCTCAAGGGAACACCAAAACTTGGCATTTGGTACCCTAGAGATTCTGGTTTTGATCTAACTGGTTATTCAGATACAGATTATGCAGGTTGTAGAATTGATAGAAAAAGTACAACAGGAACCTGTCAATTTCTAGGAAACAAGCTTGTGTCCTGGTTGAGTAAAAAGAAAAATTCAGTTTCTACTTCTACAGCTGAAGCTGAGTATATTGCTGCTGGCAGTTGCTGTGCACATATTTTGTGGATGAGAAACCAATTTCTAGACTATGGTCTGCAAGTGGAAAGAACTCCTATTTTCTGTGATAACACAAGTGCAATTGCCATCACTGAAAATCCAGTACAGCATTCAAGAACAAAGCACATAGACATCAAGTACCACATCATAAGGGAACATGTAATGAATGGTACTGTGGAACTATATTTTGTTCCAAGTGAAAAGCAGCTTGCAGATATATTTACCAAGCCACTGGATGAATCCACCTTTTCAAGGTTGGTAAGTGAGTTAGGTATACTAAATTACTTTTGAATCTATATAGATATTTTGCAAGTTATAATGCAACCAGAAATTTAATTGATTTTTCAGTCTTAGATGAAAGTTTGGCTAAGTCAAAATTTACATCTCGACGGATGATCATTATCCATTGAGTTCGATCATCCGTCGCTATATATATTGTTAATAAAATCAATTATTTTTCTGGAATATTTTATGTCTCGATGGATAACTGACTTATCTTCATCCGTCGAATTGTCTTATTTTTAGCCGTTGATTCTCTGAACATTATCCATCGAGTATACTTACAGTTTGTAAGCATAACACGACGGATAATTGATGGAATTTTTACAGTTTATTTTTAAACAGCTATTTTGGGCAATTCTTATTGGTCACTTTATTTTTCTTTATTATTTTTGTCAGTTATTTTTGAGAGAGTATAAAAGCATAATTCATTTTCACTGCTTTTCTTTTATCACTCTCAAATCATCTGCTCTAACTTCTCTCTTTCTCAAAAGCACTTACTCTCTCTCTCTGCAAGTTTTTTTCTTTTACTCTCTAACAATGGCACCAGTCGTCAAGATCATGTCTCAAATCGGATTTATCTATGAGAAGAACAACTTCATTGCTCTTGTGAACAAGGGGATTCAACAGTCTGGCGACTACCACAAAATGATGGATTTTATGAAGAACTGCAAACTCAACTATGCCATGCTGGAATCACCCACCATCTACTGTGAAGTTGTTGAAGAGATGTGGACGACTGCAACATACAACTCAACTGATAAGACTATCATTTTCACTATTAAAGGTAAGAAATTCTGTGTTAATAGTGATATTGTTAAAGCATATTTCAAAATTCCTGATAATACTGTAACTTCACCACACACAGACACTGACATTGTTAATATGTTTAACTCACTGGGCTATGCACTCTCTACTTCCAAATTAAGTGAAATTAGGAGGTTGGGTCTTAGGAAGGAATGAAGTTATTTATATGATGTAGTTACTAAGGTATTTTCTGGTAAAATCAGTAATTTTGATTCAGTTAATATCTCTATGCTTAACATGCTTTACATGCTTGTAACTGATAAATTTTTCAACTTTAGTGATCTTGTTATAATTGAGTTGGGGTTTAAGTTAGGGGAGCTATATAAGAGGGGTAAAAATGTTTACTATGCTAGATCTTTATTGATGATTGCTAACCACCGCTCTGAGGATATTGTGCTTGAGAACCCAACCAATAAATTAGATTGTTGGGTTCAAGAAAGGAGAATTATTGCAGATTTGAACAGGGAAAACCATCACAAAGAAGTGCCACTCTTCTATTTTCCTGTTATGGAGGCACCTCAGGTAAGTGAGGTAAGTTCATATGTCTCTACTCTTCCAGTCTCACACACTTCTTTGCATTCTAGTGTAGCTATGGCAACTGTGTCATTGACCCAACAGTTGCCTACCCAAGCTGCCAAACCCAAAATTTCAAAAACCAAGACAAAGAAAGCCCCCTCTGGTGTCTCTCAAAAGATGCCAGTTGTAAAATCCATCAAACCAAAAGAGGGGAGTGTGAAGGTGGGTAAGAAAGGTGAGGGACAGGGTGAACATCAAAGAAACCCTAAGGATAAGGTTGGAGAGATAAGTGTTTCCCAGCCTAGCCACACTACAGTTTCCCAACAAACTGCAGTGCTTAATAAGGATATATGCTCATTGCTAGTTGCATCCTCCCAAAAGGATGTGACTATTGAACAAAGCTCTCAACCAAGAGAACATGCCAAAAGGGTAAGAGACACAAGCTCACCCCAAACCTATACTAGAAAGAAGAAACCAAAGACCCTTGAGGATACACAGGGTTCACACACTGTGCAAATTGGTGCTAAAGACACAGTAACTGCACCTTCTCAAAGTCAGTTTGATGTGGCTCCAACAAATGTGGAGTTACAGCCAAAATCTCGAACAATTGAAGCCCCTGAAACGCCAAACTCTCCCACACACTCCTTGGATGTTGACATGATAAACACATCACTTCCAAATTCTCCATCTTTAACTCTCTTGGAGAAGCCAAAAATCCAAGCAAGTGAGCATCATCTTTTAGATGATTTGTTAGCTCACTTGCCATTTCTTTCTGAGACTGTTGAGACGTCTATGCCAAAAATTTTATCAATCTGCACAGAGTCTACAATAGTCTCCACTCCAAACTCACTTATTTCTATTCTTTCGATGGATATTGCTCATCCGTCGAGTAGTGATTGTATCACAACGGATAAGCTTAACAACAGTTATTTGTCGGATAGTCAAACTGCTAACCCACCGGATATCCCTTATCCGTCGAGTGTCTCTGCACAGCTTCAAATTTCATCAATTATTACAAGTGCAGAAGACTTAGTGGTAGTGAAATCACTCCTAGGATTGAGGGAAGGGAGTAAAATGAGTGAGAGTCTGGGTTGCTCCCAGGAAAAAGGAGAGGAAAAGAGTGAACAAATGCAACCTTAGATGGTGAAGGTGAGGGTGGGAAGCCAAGGTGAGACCTTGATGTAACAAAAGAGGGATCAAGAGAGAAATGTAGGTACAGGAGTGATAAGGGTGGAATTCATTGCAAGTGAGTCAATGAATGTCAATGATGCAGAAAGGAAAAGGCTATTTCAGCAAGAATATCAAGTTGTTATAGATTCCATTTCCCTGGATGCTGAGACATTTACTCACCCTGTGACAACTTACCAAACTCTAGCTGTACAGGGCAATGAGGAGGCTGAAAGATTGCTGAACTTAGTGCATACAACACAATCTTTACAAAGAGCAAAGGATGCAATCACTGCTATGCCTTCCAATATTGGCAGTGATTTGGAACTAGATGAGACTTCTTTTGGGGATGATGGTGGTGCTGATGAGGAAGATAGCATGGACATAGGGGGAGATGCAGATATTCCTGACTGGATGCTCACAAAAGAATGCTCCTACTCATATCTCCAATCAACACTTTTCAAGCTAATTCATGACACCCAATCAGCAATTCAGGCATCTTCCAATGCTAGCACAAAGCAACTACTCAAAGCACATCTTGAAGCACTCCAGCTGCATAAGATTCAAGCCCTCCAACACAGTCAGAGTGTGGATGCCATCAAGTAGGAAATTTCTGAAGTCAAGCAGGATGTTATAGAAAGGATGTATGCTAGACTCCCTGCAACCACCATGACTGAAATTGCTCACAAACTAAGGAAGGAGGCTGATCTAAACAGGAAAGTTGAGGCCATGGACTCAAGACTATCTGATGTAGAGAAGTCAATGGCCAAGATACTAAACAATCAAGAAGCTCAAACTGCATTACTCCAACAACTGGTGGCATCTCAACTCCCTCCCACACAACTTGATGATAACAAAAAGGGGGAGAAAGGATCAAGTGAGGGGGAGAAACAGCTTAACATTCAAGTCAGTAAAGTAATTGTTCCTACAATTGCTTTCACCAAGCCACCAACAACAAACAGTATTAATCTCATAAATGAAGCATCAGCCACATTGAGAGCAGCTGAGAAGAAGTAGTTGAGTCCAATCAACTGGGAGAAAATTGATGACGATATACAAAAGAGATTTGGGTTAGTAAAGAAGCCAGAAAAATCAGCCATTCATCACTCTCATATCAGGCAAATATCTGTGAATGAAATGAGCATGAAGAATCTGGAAAGAGGACAACCATCCTGCATCAAATCTCCAAAGGCTAAGCTAATTTTGAAGCCAATGGTGAACTATCCAAAATCTTCACTAAAGAACCCCTTGGACACAGTGTATGAGACATCAAATCCTGATGAAAAGAAACTGTTGGCCAGGTCCATAGCATTCGACAAGGATCCAGCTGATTCAGCATTGAAAAGAAGAATTGCTAAAGTTTTCAGTAATGGTAAAGAAATTTATGTGGTGGCTAGACACCCTCAATTTGTTGAAGCAAAGAGAGAAGAAAAGGCAAGATTGAAGAAAGAAAAGAAGCAAGCTGCTCTAGATGCTAAAAAGGTCAAACAAAAGAAGGAGCAAGCTGCTGTCTTGGCCAAGCTACAAGTTGTGAAACCTACACAACAAGTTTCTGCACAACCATCTGAAACAGTTGAATCTCAAGATCAAGTAATGCAAAATGAACCTCCACAGACAAAGAAGCCAAGCTATAAGCAAAGAATAAAGAGAAAGTTGGATTTCAGTGATGAGGAGATGGAAGGGTACTTTCCCAAAGAGTCTACATCTGCAATAACTCAAACATCCATGCCCTCTGTGGCATATGGAGAACTCAAGATAGATCCATCCAAGAACTTTCATGGTGAACCTATCATTCCAAAGGATGAGCCAATAGACTGGGATAGTCTACCAATACCTGAACTCAATCTACCTCAATCCATGAAGCCAAAGAAGACAAAGACCAGAGCAGCCAAGAAAGTGAAGCCCTCAACTCTCAGATCCAAGTCCCTAACCAAAGATCAAACCAAAGTCAACAAGGGAGACATCATGTACATCTGTGACATCAAGGAATTCTAATATTTAAACCTCTATCTAGATGAACTGGAAGAAGTTAGAGGGATTGATGCTTACAGGAATCTACCTGAAAGGTTAGTATTCAAGTACAAGGGAGGAAAAGAGATACAGCGGCCAATTCACAGGATCCTTCAAGAAAGCCAATATATGCTGATAAAGGTTTATTCATCCTTCAAGAAGAACTTTGGATTCAATGTAACAGCTAGAAGACTTGTTCTAAAGAAGATTGAAGAACTGAGGAGTATAAGAGCCAAAGATGCACTCTCAAAGACTCTAACTATTCCTTACACAGGGAGTAGAGTGCATCCAAGGCCCTACTGGCTGATGGATTTCATGGATGATAAAGGAGTTAGAAGATTCTTCAGATTAGAAGACCAATTCAGCATCTCTAGCAATGAGACTATTTTGGAAATGCAAGAAATGTTAAATCTCTCGGAATCTGATGAACTGGAATTCCACAGACAGCTCCAAAATCAAATAGAAGAAAACAACAGAAAGCTTGGAAAGAGATCCAGATCTTTAAGAAAATAGATTAATCTGCTCAGGCTAGAGGAGCACCTTGAAAATGACTGTGAGCAAATCTTTGTACACTTTGTCAATTGAAGCACTTTACAGTTTTATCTACTTCCATTTAAATTGTATTTTTAGGGTGTTTTGTTATCATCAAGTTTCTCTTAATTTATGCCTACAATTCTAGTAGACATAAATTGGGGGAGATTGTTGTGAATATGTTGTGGACTTGATGATTTCATTAACAAAACACCTTAGTAGATTTAACTTAGTGAAAAATGTAGCACTCGACGGATAAAGAATATAGTCCCAACGGATGATCTAATATAGTCCCGATGGATGATAATTTGTTATCCATCGAGTGAGTAGCTTGTGTAATAATAAGTCATGAAGCACATTTCTGCAAACACCTTTGTTTGGATTCTGTAATAGTATATAAGTCATGTTAACTTTAATTAGATATGCAAAATAGGTTGATTAATTGTACATAAACGATGTCTTGTAATTCTGCATAAATGAAATGAAGTCAAGTGCCAAATAGCTACCCGACGGATGATCAACAAAGCTACTTGACGGATGATCAACAAGGCAACCAGACGGATGATCATATACCCGATGGATAATCAATTCAAACATCTGTTGACAGTGACAACACAGTCACATGCGTCGAGTGTATGCAAAAGGAATGTGGAAGCCTATTCAACTGGGTTTTTGAGAACAAAGAAGCATTGCCATTTCCATGCTATTATGAAGATATTCAAAGATGCTGGAATAGAGTAATGAAGTAGCATAGTATTAGACTTGATATATTTTGTTTATTATCTTGTCTTATTACTGTGTAATCTTGGTGATATATAAACCAAGAGTAGTAATTAGAACAATAAAAAGACTAAGCAAGTAAATTCTCAGAGAAACAATTGTAAGCTGTATCCTTAGCATTTCTCTGTAAGTTTAGTTGTTCTTATTTGTAAGCAGTTGTGAGCTATTCAAGCTTCACAGAGTTCTCTCGATATATATATATATATATATATATATATATATATATATATATCTGGTGGATACTTTCTAATCCACCAGAAAGTTTTGAAGACTTGTGTTATTATTACTTTGTGTTTTGATTCATATTTAACTTGTTATTCTGCACTTTGCAAATCAAAACACTATCATATATATCTGAAGTTAGAATATTTTATATTTCTGAAAAAGGTTCAAGAATTCCATTCAACCCGCCTTCTGTAATTCTTGTTGTATTGTTAGGGACTAAAAGGCCTCCTGCAGCATTGTTCAAGCAGCCTCTACTAGTGTTCTGTTCTTTCTCTCAACTACCCCATTTTGCTGAGGTGTTCTTGCAGCTGAGAATTCTTGAACAATGCCCTTGTCTTTGCAGAAATCAGTTAAGGTTACATTTCTGAATTATGTGTCATTTTCACTCCCCAATCTCTTCACACAATTCTGATCTTCAGCCTGCTTCTCAATCTTCTTGATGTGTTCAATTATGATGTGTGGAGTCTCATACTTAGAATGCATAAATTCTACACATGTGTACCTTGAGTAGTCATCCATCATCACAAGTGCATTTTTGGAGAATAATCACACATTCAATCCAGATAGACTGACGAATCTAAACTTTTTATAATAAGCCTTTCAATCAAAATATAATGGTTCATGTAGATTCCAGATTTATTAACTAAATTCTATAATTAAAATCACTTATACAAATTGGTCTATTCATGTGTACAAGTCAAAGTACTTTATTTGATAATAAAGTCTCTAAGCTACTAAATATAGCCGCATCACACACATCAACAGGCAGATCATTAAGTTTCAGCAAAAACAACATATCATTTGACATTTGGCAGTAAGCAAGTGTATATGCAGTTAAAAAGTTACCCCATATAAGATAGAATGACGTTTTGAAAATAATTCTTTGAAATTGACAAGACATTAACTAGTCCAAATAAGTCCATGTGAATAAGTTGCAAGGGTGCACTCATAAGTTGAAATACCAAGAATACATATGAATCAATTAACCTGTTATGTCCTGCACTCACAAATGGATTAACAGTTCTTGTTACCCAACTTATCAGTTTGGGTCCAGATGGATTAGAGATCTTACTATAAACAGAGATAACAACAGCTGCAACCTTATGATGTTAATTCTTATTTTTGACTGACCATTTTCTCCATTTTAATACCCTTGACAAATTTGTCTCTAGGCTAGGAGAAAAATGATTCCAACCTTACATAAGGAGGACTAACAGTCTTTGCCCTATTATAATCCTAATCATACTTTTTCTACAATTAATACAAGTACTAAGAGATGCATTCATGGCATAAAGAATAAGCAAGCATTTTCTTAGAAATACATGGCATTCATTCAGAAACATTACACATAAGAATTAAGCATGACAGGCAAGATATGAAATAAACAGAATTAACAAATAAATCACTAATTCTATCTAGTCCAATCATGTTGATAAATCTCATCTAGCTATCTCAATCCAATTATAAATTAATACATCTTAATAAATAATTCAGATCAAATGAATAAATCACAATGTATTAGGATACAGAGAGTAAGCATTAACAAAGGTCTTACATGCTGGAAAATATATATCTCACTAAAGCAATTAGTCATGTTCAAAAAATATTCAAAGACATATTTAAGATCATCTAAGGTAACATGCACAAGTTAAACATCAATCCTAGTTACCAGAAAATAATCTAGTAATCTAGTTCAGCATTATCTATGTGTGATGCTATCATGCTTGTGCGAGTGTTAAACATTTAAACTGTAATAACTCGAATTTTTGAGACCTTGTAAAATGTTTAATGAATAGTAACCCTGACAGACGGGAAAAACTTTTGAGCCCACACTATGTAGTACATGATAAAATAAGTTTCGGAGTTGATATTACGATTATACGTATCAAATGAGTGTATGTAAGCGTTATTAGTTTTCACCGTATTTACGACTCACCGAGGATTACGAGAATCACAATATAATTACAAGATTAAAACCCTACGGATTTATATTCAAGTATGATAATTCAAAATATAAGGAATAAATACGAAAGGAATTACGTCGCGAATCATTTACGAGTAAGTATTACGAAAACATTTAAGCAACCGAGCGAACGCGTAACCGATTAAATAAACGTAACACACTAACTAAACCATGGTAGGAAGGTTACTTTATCAAATAGTAAGCTAACCATAGGATGATCAAGCTAGATAGAAAAATAGTGCGCTAAGGAAGCTAACCCATGTAGTTAGCTTGTAACCTAGCAAGCTACTTAGATTTTGTCCCCAAGATTTGCAACAAGAATAAACCTACAATTCAACCTAGGAGAATAAAAATAAAGTGGAAGATATCACACCCCATTTCCTAGAAGAAACCAAGAGAAGCAACCAAGAGAAGCAAGCATAAATACCCCCCTCACCCCTTCACTTCTTCCATTCGGCAATTTCAAAGAGGGGGAGGAATTCAAAAATCAAAACTCAAGTTCAAGCCATGGTAAAATTATCCCATTAATTCCCAAGCTTCCTAGCAATTAAACTAAGGTAAGAAAATTCTTTCATCTCTTTTTATCAAGGTTTGATGGGTGAAATAAAATCAAGAAAGTCACTAGTGAATAGTATGAATAGTAACATATCTTTGGTTTCTTGATTTCAATGGTGGTTTTAGGCTCCAAAAATCATACCAAGCACTTCCAAGCCTCCACCATCCTCAAGAACACATCTCAAGATTTCAAGAAAGGTAAAAATATTTGACCCAACTTTATTTAAGATTCATTTGAAGATCCATTTAGTATGTGGTAGTAAACCTAGTTCAATGAGTGGTATTGATGAAATCTTGGTGTTTAAGTTAAGTAGATTTAAGGTTGATTGTTGTTGTCTCAAGAACATGATGTTCTTGAGAGGAGTTTGTGTGTTGATGATGAAATGATGATTGTTGGTGGTTGTGTTAAGAGTTAGGGCATAAACGAAACCCCGATCGTAAACGTAACTCCGCTAAAACCAACAAATCGTAACTTTAAGTTTCTGCAGAAAGTCCGGAAGTTGTAAACTGTAGTTTCTTGAAAAATAACCCTTGATTATGATATAAAATGTTATAATAATAGTTTAGGCACTTGAATCGCTTGATTCAGATTTACGGATCAAAAGTTATGGTCATTTTACTAAAAGTGATTTAGGCGATAAAAACTGCTACAAATCACGAACTTTGAAAATATAAAGGATCAACTTAAAAGTGTTCATAAATTATGAAATTTTTACAGAGAGTAAAATATTGAGTTTCCTAACTTCCATAAAATTTCAAGTGAAAATAATGATTTCTCAATTTTATAAAAATATCGGAGCCGAGACCGCGCGATTAGAAACAGTAGAATCCATAAGCGGAGCCGACGGCGATAATGAGAATGAACCTAAGATACTTAGAAAAATAAAGCGACCATAATGTGAATAATGACTTAAATGAATAATAAGGGTAGTATAAGTTTAGAGGGTGCATAATAAGTAGCACACGAGTGCGAGTCACCGTAAATTAGAACGGGACCTAACGAAATGAATTGTGTTTATGGTTATAGATTTCCGAGCGGAACCTAGAGCATCCTCCACCTCGAGATACCCAGGCAAGTTTACAAACCCAACTCCATTTTACTGTTTTGTTGTGAAAGGATTGTTTTACTATCATTGCATAAATACCATGCTTACCATGATACGTAGTTGTTGAATTTTCGCATAATGTAGCGATGTTGTACGATAAGTATATATCGTAAAATGTTTATTCCGCTATAAGCGTGACATATTATATAAGACCGAGAGTCGGTCGAGATTTAAGATAAAAACTCGGGAATCATTCCGGTGATATTATAGGACGGTTATAAGTCCATAATAGTATATTTTAAAGGGACTCAACGTCCCCTTACGAGACATTAAAAATACCTCGAACTTTTATTAAAACGATTTCCTAACGATCATATTCCCTCAACTATATTTTATTGTTCGAATAATAAATACTATATACTTATTCTTTTATCATGGGAGTAGTATACCCCATCAATTATTTATTTCAAACCTGATTAATCATTAAAGATTATTAATTGCGTAGGCATAAACTAGTTGAGGAATATTATTTTAAATACTCTTTTAAAGAGTAAACTCATTCAAGGTTTAATTATTTATCGATTATCATTTAATTAATTATTTTTTATTAAAAGGTTTATTTTTTTGATTTAAAAATCATAGATCTGATTTAAAACATACTTTCTGATTTCGGAAAATCATTCGAGTAATTTCAGATCGTCGGAGAATATTACTCCGACTTATTTAATATTTTGAATATAGTTTCAAGGAGAAACTTTTTCCCCCTTATTTAATTATCTGTTGACAACGGTCAACTCACACCCTTAGTACTTCCTCCGAAACTTTCGGAAGTATATATATATATATACAGTAAAGTTATGCCTATCAACCAACAAAACGCTTGGAGGAACTTCGATGTGGTTCGAGTTCTCGAGATATGATAGGATTTCCTAAAGGACAAGGGAGGGGTAGGATCCAAGTACTTCGTGTATTGGATAGACTACTGGTACCGTAGGAGATGGTACAATATGTACCTATGGATCTGCGAAGTGTGTGTATACCCAAAATGAGGACATAGAGCCCGTATGCGGTAAGGGTGATAACCGAGATGTGAATGTGTCGTCCCTCTACTAGTAGAAAAGGTTACTTTTATCGCAGTACGACTGATCATCGTATGCGGTGGCTCCAACGAATGTCCTAATTCTTCCAATTGGAATTGTGATGCAATACCGTAACCCAAGCCTAGGTGCTGGGATTACTATTAAGGTATTCGCAGGATATTAAAATCCCTTAAAGAATTGTTTTCATAAGAAGGTGTGTATCACCAGGGAAAACTATTTTCGAATAAAACATAAGTATCATATATGATGTTTTACGTAAGTTAACATACAGTCATTTTCATACTGTACCTTATTATGTTGGGCATTATAGCTCACACTTGTTTTCTTAAATTGACACAACACAACAGTGAATCAAGATGCCTACCATGAGAACCACAACCAGGAAATGGCCAGCTGTTCCGTAGATTGTTTGGTGCTGTACCACAGGTAGTCCGAATAAGCTGGATTAGTTTTCAGTTGTTTTTAGTTCGGCTTATTTATAAGTATGACTTATGTAAGGTAATAAACAAGAAACGTATATTTGGCCGGAGGACTAGCCTTACTTAAAGGTTACTCCCTCGTAAGACTAAATCACTTTTGGGTTGTAATAATTATCACTTGATGGTTGAAATTACTCTAGTTATAAATGGTTCATTTCCAAGACAATAACCTGTAAGTGTGTGTATGTGATAAATGTGGGGTCATGAAGCGTGAGTATTTATATATTATAGTGTGAATTGTGTGGTTGTAATAGTTTAGATGGCGTGGCCTCCGAGATTCCTGACCCCGGATTTTGGTGCGCCACATAAACACTATGATCTTATCATACATTGAATATTGAGAGCAAAGTATTGCAGTGGTTCAAGAATTTGAAACTTGAGATACGCGAGTTGGACCATCTTCAGAGATTGCTTTGAAAGCAAGATATTCATGATTTTCGTCATCTGATCCATCCCAACTCTTTCCCGTGCACTATAAGTTTTGACTGGCTGCTTCCCTAAGAAAAAATTTCACCTTTGTCTCAACTCTTCAACTGAATCCCTACCCATCCTTGTTTGTCAAGCTTCTTGTTCTGTTGTAGTAAAACCCCTGATAGTTACTTGACATATATTACTTGTCAAAACTGTAGCTATCAAATCTTGTTTATGTTCCAATCTCAGTCTGTAACCACCTCTTGAAT
Organism: Apium graveolens; assembly: GCF_009905375.1. Lineage (NCBI taxonomy): Eukaryota > Viridiplantae > Streptophyta > Magnoliopsida > Apiales > Apiaceae > Apium > Apium graveolens. Next base: position 84,157,589 of record NC_133652.1, read on the forward strand.
TGAATCTGTAAGAATCTTTGCTTCAGAATAGATAGGCTTGATCCTTGGATATAGCTTATGTATTTCTTGTATCAGTGACTACTATATTCTGTCCCGAGGTTCCAATTTTACTGCATGTAACTGAGATATCTGTATGTCCCCACTATTCTTTCTGACCTCCACAATTCCTGCCTGTATGATCTCATTGATTCCCGGATAAATATAGCATTGGTACAAAACACTGTGTGACTGTATAATCTGGAATTATAGAGTTGTCTTAAAATCTCCGAGAAAAAATGTACCCGTAGAAACTTCATTCAATTCCCGCGTCTGAAAACCCAGTGGTATCCTATGGAGTAAGCCTTTGAGGAAGATCCACATTTTTCGTCTATAGGTCTTGAAATCAGTTCCACTAGAGTGAGAAGACCATTTTTCTTCAAAAGATTAAAATCCACTTTAAAAGCCCGGAGGAATCCTGAGTCTACCAATACCTTGAGTACCCTTTGTTTAATATTTAAGAAAAATTTATGTAATAACCCCAATTTTTTTTGGAAATTTTTGAAACCCTTATGAATAGTGTTTTGCTGAATGAGAAAACTTTTCATGCCACACTATGTAGGGGTTCTGTTATTGGTCTTCTGGGATATTATTAGTACTCTATGTGGTATATAAGTGTATGTAAAGATCGTCAGAATCCAATTCCGAACACTTTGATTTTTCCCAGAAATCCACTAGATACGGAAAGAATTGAGTATAAGGTAACAGGATAAAAAGGATTTAAATTAAAGGATTATAAGAGAGGAACATAAAAGGAATATAATGTATTGAGAAAGGTTAAGGAAATCCAAGTAATAAGATCCCGGGTATGATCCCTCAAACGATAAACGAAAATGAAAGTTAAGCGAACCGTATAACAGATCAGCGGTCATTAAGCAAACAATTAGGAAGTTAATCAAAGAGATTAGAGGGGATGATGTCATCCAACCAATGGGAAGAGGACAAGGAGGGAAGGATGACACCACAAGATGACATAAGCATGACATAGGAGGGAAGGAAGTGTGGTTGAATTATAACCACACAAAATCAAGGTTAATTAGGTAATTAACCAAAAACAAAACAAATCAATAATCAACCAACCAAGCCAAACATTTCATTTTCACCAAAAAAAACACAAACTTTTCATTTCCTTCTTCCTAGCTCTCGGCTTTTGCCATTTTCAAAGGAAAGAAAAATCCAAAACCAAGATCCAAGCTTTATTAAATCATGAGGTAATTATCTAAGGTTCCTTATACATAGATATAGCTATCCCATGAGTTTAAGCTTCTAATTCCTTCACAATCTCTTCCAATAAATCATGGAAGAAGATGGTGAATAGTGTTTTTCAAGAACTAAAATTTTTGTTCTTGAAGTTTTGTTTAGTTTAAGCTTGGATAAGGACTTTAAGGGTGATTCCAAGCCATTCTCTTGATTCTCCACTCTCCAAGGAAGGTATAAACTCCAAACCCTAGCTTTAGTTTTGAGTAATTAGGAATGAATATGATTGATATAGCATATGTTAAGCATGATGCTTGATTGTTTAAAGTTGGGTTGAGTTTGTAGAGATTAGTTGGTTTTGTGGTATTTTTGGGGTTGTAAATCTTGATAATTAGTTAAGGAACCTATGTAAAGCTTTTAGTTCATGTGGGGAATAAGTATAAATTGTTAATGTGGAGTTGTTGGGGATGTTATGATGTAGGATAGATGGAGTTTTGATTGGGTTGTGAATTGGGATTGATTGGTGGTTGTTTTGGAATGGTTTAAATTTGGGAAATCGCGTAAACATAGCCGTCGTAATGCCCGATTTACCATAGACTGTTTTTGTTATTAACATCAGAACCCTCGAACTCACTGCTAGGTTTTGACCATTGCCATGTTTAGATATTTCATGTTACGAGCTTCGTTTTGATATGTGGTTCGTTTGATTCCGATGAACGGTTTAGGAGAAACGGCCGTTTTAAGTAACGACGTTTCGCGAACGAACCCTTACCCCTCGCCTTACTTTGAAACATAGGTTAAAGATCTTAAAGGACTAATTGAAGTATGAAACATTTATGTAAGGTGTAATAGGCAGTTGGTAAGACACTTGAGAAAGAATCGCCTTAAAACTCGTAATGGTTAATTTATTAAAAATGGTGGAGCCGAGGGTACTCGAGTGACTTAAGAGAATCAGTAAGCGCAAAGCGAGCGTTAGAGTCTAAGTTGGTTAATGTATAGATTTACAAGTGACTTTGGTTTAATTCCAACTTACTTGTTGTTTATAGGTTACCAGACTCGTCCCGAGCCATTCGTAACCCCCAGTCACTCAGGCAAGTTTTCTATCCGTTATACTGTTGTTGTGATGTATACACTTGTATATGCACTATCTTGTAATAGATGCATGACAGTTATATTATCAAATTCTTGCGATATATTGTAGCATGTGATATGGTACATATGCATGCCTGTTTCGTATTCTTGCCATATATATCTGTTGGTTCAGTTGATAATACCTATGCTAGAGAATAGCGGTAAATTGCATATACCCTTAGTATAGGGACCCAAAGGTGAAAACATTTTCTAAAACCGGGAGTCGAGGATCCCGAGTAGATTTTATATATATATATTTATATATATATATGGTTATAGTTTTCAAAACTATTAATCGAATAAGGTTTATTCGATAACTTTATTTTATTATTGAATATTATTTCGAATATCCATCCGAGGACTTATGACTCCTTTATTTTATTATTGAATATTATTTCGAATATTCATTCGAGGGCTTATGACTCAGCTTAATTTATTTATTGAATATTATTTGAATATTCATTTGAGGATCTATGACTCCGATTATTTGCTGAGATATATTCTTTATTTTATTAAAGAATGATGTTTCGATAATCAAACTTATTTTCGATTATTCAAATAAAGATAGTACTTTTGTATAAGTATATCTTTGATTATTTAATTTTCATTCAAGTAAGAGTTTTAAAACTTCTACTTCAATTATTTTTATAAAGATTATTCTTTATGGAAATATTATTTAAATAATAATATTCAGATATTTTCTAATATACCGGGACTGATTTATTTTAATAAATCAGCAGTACTCCAAACATTCTTAAAAATGTTTTCGAGTCTTCAAAATGATTTTTAAAGTTAGAGTGGACCCCAAAACTCATTTTTTTTTATATTTAAGATCTTCCTTTCAAAGGGGATTTAAATACTCGCTCAAAACCTGGGGGATCCAGCTCTATGGTGCATTTTACATTCGCAACGTGGTTGCTGTTTTGAGAAAACAAATGAATTGATTACTTACCCAACGTTCGGGAAGTAAGCCCATCTAATTGAGTCGGCATAAGCGACAGGCCGGGGTACGGTCTATCAAAGTGTAAGTGGCTGGGTGGCAGTCCATCAATGCGTAAGAGGCCGGGTGGCGGTCCAGCACAAGGTCCTTATGTGGCCAGGGTGATGACCGGTGGGGGATTCATCCATCTACTAGTAGAAAAGGTTACTTATTGGTATCTTTGCCTGATCAGCAAGATATCAGGTTTATGCCAAAATTTCTTTTCTCTCCAAATTCATTGGATATTGCAACTCTGTTCATACTTTACATGACAGAGGTTTTCAGGAAATGTATGAGAGATATATATAGGTGTATATATATATCGGGACTTAATGAAGTATCTCGTAACTTCATTTCATTCAATATTTCAAAGATAGAATCTATTCAAGTATTATCTTGTAGTCTCATCTATGTGATGAACTTTTGAACTAATTATAACTTGAACGGTGGTAGTTCAAGTAGTATTTGGAAAAGATATAAGTATATTGGAGTATCTTGTAACTTCATCTTTTAAACTTATATCTAGTAAATGATTATCTTATGCATGACAAAGATTTTCAGAAAAACGTTGAGACAATGTTAGATATATGAGATCACCTTGCAACGGTATTTTTATACAGTTATACACTGGAACTCTGTGTGTATTTTGCATGGAAGAGGACTTCCAATATTTTGAAAAATATATATATATATATACTGAATATTTTGCGACTTCATCGCATTAAGATGTCAACTTGGTTCATTTCTTCTTAACCAAGACTTTCTTGAGTACTATGAGAATGCTCATATATTGTAAGTTATTATAAATATTATTTTGGTGGGCTTGCTGCTCACCCTTGCTTTCTTCTTTCATCACACAACATCAGATAAGCAAGATGAACAGGACCAAGCTCCCAATTCACGAGCGGATAGGAAACGTTCTGCAGTTTCCTATAGGCGTTGATGTCGCTGTAGCTGAGGTAGGAACTACCTATAGGCTAGGCTTTCAACTTTTGATGTATCAGATTATGTATATTTATGAATTGTAATAATGGCAAAGAAAATGTAAATTTATTCAGAAAACCTTTTAAGGTGTATTGGCAGATAATTGTGGAATAAAATGACTTGTGATTATTTTTGGATGTTCATCTCTGAGACTATAACGTGTGGTGTGTGTGTTTATTGTGGGGTCACAGTACAGAGTAGTTGATTAATTATTAAGATTGGGTGTTATTAAGGGAAATGGAACTCGTGACAACCCGGATCCCCGACCCCGGATTTGGGGGTGTTACAGAAGTGGTATCAGAGCTAAGCGTTATAAACCTCAGAGATGATGTGACATTAAGATAATAAGTTCACAAAGATAATAAGAACTCTTGCCAAGTTCATAGTCGGGCTACCTAACGTAGTACTGACAGTTAAAACCCTTATGGGAACCCTTATAAATATCGTGATAGAAGCGTAGTTCGTTATCATATATGGTAGCGGGACTCCGAACCCTAAGGTTGAGGAGCAACAACGCGATGATGTTTTATTAGTTATTGGAGATCAGATTGTGGATCCAATGGAACACCCTTATGAGGGACCGGATGATGTTCATATTGAGGACGTAGCGGTTGAGGATGTTGTCCTAGAAGGGATTGTTGCTGAGAAGAATTCCGTGGAGGGTCCTGACAAGAATGAATAAAGGACCACTGAGGAATTGATGACCATGGTTAGGGGAATTACCAGAGGTAGGATTGCCTGGTCACTACCGGAGGTTCGTTCAAGTTTGTAAAGATAGTAGCCCCTTTAACGCGACTTACTCGTAAGACTAAGAAGTTTGAATGGACAGAGAAATGCGAGAACAGCTTTCAAGAACTGAAGCAAAGATTGGTGATGGCCCCTATGTTGTCATTGCCGGATGGAAAAAGGAGATTTTCTGATTTGTATTGACGCTTCGCATAAGGAATTAGGGTGCTTCTTATACAGCACAACAAGGTAATCACGTACGCATCAAGAAAATTAAGGGAATATAAAATTCGATATCCCCACCTTTGAGCTTGGGCTCATGGCAATAGTTTTGCCCTAAAGATTGGAGGCACTACTTGTATGGAGAGAAGTGCGAGAATTACCTAAGCCATAAGTGCTCTAGTACATTTTCACGTAGAAAGAGCTCAACATACGCCAGAGGAGGCGGTTAGAGCTAATCAAGAATTATGATTGGGAGATTCTTTATCATTCGGGAAAAGCCAATATGGTGGCTGATGCCCTTAGTAAAAAGGAGAGACTCAAGATTATAATGTCTTTGGGAGAGTTATAAGAGATTTTGAGAAAATAGAAATAGAAGTGAAGGTAACCGGAGCCGGTACCGAAAAGCTATTTGAGATTGCAATACAGCCCGAATTATTGGAAAAGAACATATTGTGCCAGAAAAAGTGATGAATGAAGGCAGAAAGCCAACAAATAGATAAGAGATTAATACCGAGAAAGATGATAAGGGAATAATGAGGCATTCCTACAGAATTTGGGTTCCAAATGTTCAAGAACTTAAAGATGAGATCTTAGATGAAAGCTAGTTTGAGGAATAAGATTTAGAGCAAATCCTGAACGTGATAGTCAGGGAGGTCGACATCAAGATAGAAGGAACCCATAACATAATGAAGTGGAAAATAAGGATTTTTAACGTATAAAATAACCCCGATTATGGGAGAAGTTGGAACATTTCATACTGAAAAAACAGAAGTTGAACAAGATAGGGAGAATCAGGATGGTACTCCTATTGGGCAATTCATGGACCTGCCTAAACAGAACTTATACTATTATCCCCAACCACCACCCTGAGGAAACAATGCGGTGAGAAATTCTTTCAGGTTCTTTAAGTCGCTAAGCTCTCAGAGTTCCAAGGAACAAACTGACCCAGTCGAGGCAAGAGCCTGGCTAAAGGAAATACAGGAATCATTTGAGATTCTAAATGATTGACGAATCACAAAAGAGTGTTTTTGTCACTTACCCTCCTAAGAGAGAGACCACCCGCTGGTGAAAGTCCAAGGAAGGCACGGAGCCAGAGGTTACAATAAACTGATTAAAGTTCAGTCAATTGTTTTCAGGAAAGTACTTCCCAAGGTTATGGAGATAGTGTAAAAGCTTTAGAGCCAGAACAAAGGCGGACGAGTATGATGAATTATGAATCTAAGTTGTAAAAGTTGTCAAGATTC